>NC_079517.1:24557948-24626653 GCF_000801105.2 Raphanus sativus | reverse complement strand
TAATTTGAGCACTATCAAATTTGGCGCCGTTGCCGGGGAGCTTTGATCGCCATTAGATTTAGTCTTATTAATCTTAGGTTTTTCTTTTTACCTCCTTTTTGATTAAATTTTTTCTTGTCTTTTCAGGTACATGCCCAGCAGTACCAGAAGCAACAGGGAAAATCAACTACTATTCTCAGAAGATCCTGCACACTTGGAACGCTCAATCCGCAAAGACCTACGCTCCGCATCGATCGACAGAACCGCAGTACCGTCGACTGATATTCACGTTCAACCGTCGACCGAGACTCGGACAGCACCGTCGACCGATACCGTTCGCCGATCCAAATCGATCGATACTACACACCATACATCGATCGACACTAACCCGCGAAGCATGGTTGCGATTGTTATTCTCACGCAGGACCAGAATGGAAACCTGTATGACCAAGATGGTCATCTGCGTAATGCAACAGGTCAGAAGCTAGATGCACAGGGAAACATAATCCCTGAGCCTGAAGCCGAGCCTACGGGAGAAGCTCAAACACGATCGTTGGCAGACTACAATCGTCCAGACGAGTACTAAGTACCAACAGATCAGCTATTCGACTTCCAGAAATTCAGAAGCCGAACTTCGAGCTCAAGCCTCAGTACTACTCTCTCGTGTCTCAGATACCTTATTCTGGGCTATCACACGAGCATCCTATGGACCATCTGGAGAGGTTCGAGGATCTTATCGCTGTTATTCGTATGGATGGAGTCCCTGAGGACTACCTACTCTGCAAGCTCTTCAAATACTCACTGATTGGAGAAGCTTCGCACTGGCTCAAGCAGCTACCTACAGGATCACTGACATCCTGGGCCGACATCAAGAACGCCTTCCTGCTTAATTTCTTTGATGAGGCACGCGCTGAAGACTTAAGGAGCAAAATCGCCACTTTCGCGCAAAAGCCTAGTGAGACTTTTAAAGACGCGTGGATCAGATTTAAGTTCTTCCAGCGAGACTGTCCACACCACGGATTCAATGAAGTGCAGCTGCTAAACACTGACTCTGACAAGAAGAAATTGGTTGCAGCCATAGGTGAAGACCAGATGAATGAAGTCAGAGCCAAGATAGATGCTTTACATGCATTTCTTGGGCAGCCACTCTGCTCAGCTGAAGAAGGAGAGGCTAGAGAAGATGATACAGAGGAAGATGTGAACTACATTGGAGGTACTGGATTTCAGAGATATGGAAACCAGAGTGGAAACATAAACTTTTTTGGCAGTGGTCAGAAGAGTAACTACAACCAGAGTTCACTGTATCAGAAGCCCTTCACCAACACCAGGAACTACGGCAACTCAGCTTACCAAAACTCTGGAGGTTTGATCAAAGACCTGGAAGTTCAGATTGGTAATGTTATCATCCCTGTGGATTTTCATGTCATAGATATCAAGCTAAATTGGAACTCTTCTCTTTTACTTGGAAGAGCATTCATGGCTATAGTAGGAGCTATATGTGACATGAACACCAACAGGATGTGCTTGACTTTGATAGATCCAGATATCCACTACGACCCTGTCAAGCTAGGCAAACCACCAGCCAAAACCGTGGTAAAAGAAGATGATCTTGGTATCATTGCAGTTTGTCATTGTGAAGTCGAGTACGAGACAGAGTACTCGGGATCGATCGACAGCACCTTAACTTCATCGATCGACACCAGCAAGTCAGAGGAGATCGACGACCACCATGGATTATCGATCGACAGCGACCCACCAGATGATGAACTCGATCTACCAGATCATTGCTACCCGAATTTCGAAATCCCACCCAGCAGAAAAGAAGATGATTACTCAGTAAGGAGTTGGGCAGATAGCGGATTTCATGAGAGTTTTGCAATAGACATAGCCACCTCTTCCCACAGTGGAGACCACAATGAAGAACATGATGCATACTAATGGGAAGAGAGAGCTTGGGAAAACTACTTGGAGAATGATACATTTGCAAATAGATTCCCAAAATCGATCGACATCAAGCGCCCGCCATCGATCGATTATCTACTTCATCCAGCAAAATGACAATGTCCATCGATCGACATCGCCAGCATCTCATCGATCGATATTAACCCGGAAGACTTAAAGGACAAAATCGGAATTTCACCGATTAGGACAACACATGAGTATAAAAGGTTGACAACTCCAGCCACGAAAATTCAAACCTCTACAACTTATACCCATCAGCTTCCAGCATTCAGAAACTTACCAATGGAGGACTGCAACACCATGTACAATCGATCCAACCAAGCAGCTAGACGATCACCGTCGATCGCCACCACCACCACCTTACCATCGATCGATGCCACCAACAGAGCTCAATTTCGATTTCATGAACCTAATGATATCAGGAATGTTTCACTAACTCCTGATGAATTTGGTATTTTCAGGGACACAGATGGCTATGCAAGAGCAATGGATGGAAGAGTTCTGCACATAACCAGAGAAGACATAACAGACATCCTCCAAGTTGCTAATGGACCAGCAAACCTATTCACACAGCAACGTGGCCATCCAGACATCCTAGCTCACGTCCAGGACAACCACCATGTCACCTTGGGAGAGGATACAGTTCCTCAAAGCTTCGGTCAACCCAGGAGTTCACCATCGATCGACATCGTTTCATCACCATCGATCGACGGCGTGCATCCCAGATCGATCGACATAGCAAGAGTCAAGTCCCCCGACAGACGATTGGAGTTTGGACGGCGTGCCTTTAACCCTGATGGATCCAGGAGATTCAAGTGGGAAGCAAAGGATGAATATGGTGTTCACATAGATGAGTTTGGACATGCTAGAGGAGTTGATGGTGACATCATCCCAGTTACCAAGGAGCAAATAAGGAGAATTCTTGAAAGAGCATATCTTTTTCACAAAGGTTGCTTACGCCTTCCAGAACACGTACGCCCTTACCATGCATACAAACCACCACCAGTACCCTAGAGTAGAGAGGAGATAGATGATATGGTGACTGATGTATGGAGAGCTCAGGCACACCTTGAGGCAGACATGCGCACATTGGTGGAAGACACTTACCTGCCTTTGGATATCAGCTACAAGGATCTCCAAAGTGATATAGCTGAGAAAGAATGGAGCTTGGCAACATATTAACCACGCTTGAGAAGGAAGCTACGCCACCACCATCGATCGACACAGTACATGTACCATCAGTCGACATCGGCAAGACTACATACAAGAACCGACTAGAATGTTCATCACCTAAGAGAGATGAATGGGAGATTGCTTACATCAATACACGGATTGGAGACGTCTACAGCCCTCTCAACAACAATGTCGAATGGTTAAGCAAGAGGATCAATCTTCTACAGGAAGAGCTAGCATCAATTCGCAAGAAAGATCAGACTCAGAATGCTACTTTACCATCGATCGACACACAGTCTTCACCGTCGATCGACACGAGGTTCGCAACACTGGAAGATAGGATGAGAGCATACGAAGAGAAGCATGATCATTTAAGTTCACCTATCATGCGATACCTGGATACACTGTCACGGCAGCTGAACGAGCTACAAAGAGACATGAGCATAGTTCAAGATCATCTTGGTCGTCATGACATAAATTCGACATCGATCGACAGGCCTCGACCAATATCGATCGACATCGAGCCACCACCAGCGAAGAGAGCATGCACTACAGCAGAAGTTAACCAGATCAAACATGAGCTGTATGAAGCTATGAATGCGATGGAAGATAAACTTAATGGGAGAAGTGATGACATTGACGACACTGTCAACGAACGAGTTACCAACCTTTGTAGAGATACTGGTCTATTGAAGAATGAGATACGCAATATGCAGAGAACTCTTGAGTACCAAGGCCATCATCCCGCATCGATCGACACAGTTGATACTGAGTCGACCGACAGAACTCTTAGCGAAACGACTGACGCGCACCTCGTAGCATCGATCGACACCGAGTCATTGGCAGACCGAGATCAGTTAATTCATGATAAGATCGGTGCATTACAGAATGAGCTGAGGGAGTTGTCCGTATACACCTACCAGACCATCGACAAGAAGGTTGGCAACATCGAATACATTGAGAATTCTTTGAGGAAGCTTCAAGATATAGTCCTCAAGATAGATAAGAAACAGCTAAGGTCAGATGATGCCACAAGAAGCTTCGCTACCACATGGTTCAACAGTAGGAGACACAAAATTGATGATTGTTGTCCAATGATCAGCAGTTTCTGCACCCCATGAGTCACACACCTACCACAGTCAAGCTAAATGACTATAACAAAGCGCCGAGTGGGCAACCCACTATTAGGTTTTCTTTTATTTTCTTTTATTTTATTATTTTTCATTTTTACTTTTATTTTTCGGATTTATTTTTGCAGTTTTTATAAGATCCGAGTAGAATGATGATTCCGTCGACCGACACGTACCATTCATATCGCTCGACACCACACGACCATTACTAACGATCGACGTACACTCCTACGAATCGATCGACACCTTGTCGATCAGGTTAAATCGTTCTATCTTGTTATATTTATTTATTTATTATGATTTATTTTATTTACCTCACTCCAGCTGTGTTACACTGGGATAGTGTAATTTAAGTCTGGGAGGGGGAGTTTACTAATATGTGTTTTTATTTTGGTTTTTATTTAAATGTTTTTCAAAATTATTTTTCACATAAGTACTAAATGGGGGCATTGATATAGATTTATACTTGATTATCTAACCACTCTTTAGCACCATTCTAGATTTACTGATTGCAGATAGTACTAAAGATGCTGAAGTGGATCAACATGTCACCTATATACACTAGCTGAGATTGTTTGAATGAACCAAAGCTGACCTCCAACACTAATACTGACTTATTTGCTTGTCTTGGGGCTTGGAAATCACTGGATCGGAATCCTCCTACAAGTCTGGAAGGTAAAAAGTCTGTGTGTTTCTGGTTCACTTCCTTCTCTCTCTTCGGCATCTCAGAGATCTAAGTTTATGTTATAAAAGATTGAAATGATTTCTTGAGAGGCAGAGGGGTAGGAGTGTCTCCTTCGACCCCAGTATTCTAAATCTCAAGGATGATCACACATTGTGGAAACGAGGGATAGGTAAATTACCAGAGACCCCATTATTCGGTACACTTTGTCAAAATGTATGAGTTACAATGCAAATGTCAATGAGATGGACTAGATGACCTTTGTGGCATCGAAACCTGTTGAAATTGAAACTAATAAGAGATCCAGAGAAGAAAGATGAGGGGAGAAAGGGATCAGAAAAGATTACCTCTGTGTTCAGATACTTGTTTGAGTTGAATCCATGTGTCCTTTGATCGATACTCCCAAGGTAAAGCCTGCACTTTTATTTTATGTTAAGAAATGAGGTTAGTAGAGGGGAATGTCAGATGAGATTTGCTAAGTTGTTGACTAGATGAATTTGGTTGCTAAGTTAGGATAAGGCATAATGAACTTCTGTGATTAGGATGTTTAGATATGGATTGCAAACCCATATAGTGATGACTTCAATATTTTGAATCTTTGAGTCCTACTGTTTTCAAACCTTTTCCAAAGATTACTGTTTTTGCTTGAGGACAAGCAAAGGAGTAAGTCTGGGGGAGTTGATATACCATGGATTTTACCCGTTTTTTACCATGGTATACTAGTATTTTATTATATATTTAATCTGTTTACTAGCCTGTTAGGTATGTTTTCAGGTTCAGGAGCATTTCGTGAGAAAGTGATGTTTTTGGAGCATTTTGGAGTGCAAGAGATGATATACCCGAGTTGACCATTCAAGACCAAGTAGGAAGTCAACATTGCGATTAGAATCGATCGATACTCATCCAGAGTTGTCGATCGATGTAGCTGAGAAGATCCGCGTACTAGAATATTATAATCGATCGATACACATCAGTGTTGTCGATCGATATCGAGGACGAAATGGTTTAGCCGACTACTTCACCAAGACTTCACCAAATTACAAGATTGCCCCTGACGAGTTCTTAACCTAATGGAAATGCTTAAGTATTCCTGCTAAGTGTTTTTGACGGCAAGCTTTGAAGAGTCTAAGAAACACAAGTCTTGAGAGGCAAAGCAGAGAGTGTGAGAGAGAGACTAGAGATTTATTTGTTTTTGAGAGATTGGAGAGATTTCTCATCTCCTTTTATATCTCTACTTTATTCTATCTATGCAATTCTTTCATCTATCCATTGTCATGAATTGCTTAGCTATATCTGAGTAGTCTACTTGTTAGATCTAGGGTTTAAATAGGTTTGTGAGATTAGCCCCAAACTATAATTGCTAAGTTGTGATACTCATCAAGTGGATTGCACCCTATGCTTGTTCTAGAATAGCTAACTAGAATATAGATCACTAGGATCTTTGATTATCTTGAATTATCCATTTGAACTAGTTCGTCTCCTGTCGAGAAGAGCGACATCCCTCCTTGAGACCTAGTGTTCATTATCAGCTCGCTCCTAGGCATATATAGAAGCCGTCGATCGATATCCCGACAGGTGAATCGATCGCCGAGCGAAAGGTGTATCGGTCGATATCTCTAAAGGATGTCGATCGAATCTTTTTCTGTGTCAACATACGACAGTTGAGGCCAGAGATCTAGATTATTTAACCAGTGAGACATCACTAGAGTTAAGCGACTGAGTTCTATAGTATCATGCAAGCAACTTGTTAAAGCATTTATAGAAATTATGATCTCCATTCCTGAATAAAAGCCCCAAGTCTAGCACTCTTTGTCACATTTAAACAACCCATCATATTGTTAGTTAGAGCAACTACCTTGCTCATTTTAGGAATTGCTATTTATATTTCTATCATTAAAACCAAATTCACCTAGGATTGATTAGTAGATTATATTTAATTGGTTCCCCAGCTCCTCGTGATTTGATCCCTATGTACTACAGCTGCACCTCTTATTTGAGAGAGTAAACTCTTATTGGTAATTTGAGCACTATCAAGTAGGCGTAATTTACGACTAAGTTGGTACGAAACACGTTTTTAGACATTATGATGATTTAATGACAAGCCGTGTTTTTGGAGATTACGACGATTTTAGGACGACACACGTTTTAGGAATCGTCGTAAGTGATGTTAAGAGTTTTCAAGGCTCCTAAGACAAATGATGTAGTATAAAAGATTGTCGAACCAATTCTAAGGGATTTAAAGCAATGAGAATGTAAGTGCCTATTTAATCTAAGTGCAACCAGAGATTTGAATGATTTTAAATTACTACTAATGATTGAATGCAATAAAAGAATGATACTTTCTTAACTAATGGAAAAGAGAACTCATGGGTGTAGGGAATTTGACCTTGGGTGATCAAGTTTCAAACTAAGAAATGCAAATGATCAATCAAACTATCAACCTTAAGCCTAAACACAATTCTAAGCAAGCTCTATGTCTAGATGAATGCTTATTTGCTAACACATCTCAAACATCAAATGTCTTTGGTTGAATAATATGAAAGCAATCATTAAGAACAAGTCTAATAGCTATCTTAGCATCTTTAACAACAAATGTCTTTGGCAAAGTACACTAAAAGCTTAGGAGAGTTGTCTCAGACATTTCATCAAACACCTTTTGGGTGGGAAAAAGCCTAATGATCAACTTTTAAGTGGCTAACTCAAAAGATGCATTATGAATACTCTACTAGCAAGGAACAAGAATGATCTACACTAAAACATCATAGAACTAGCCTAATCACCCTTAATCTCCCTAACCCATGAATTCAAAAGGTGATTACTCACTAATCTCCATGATTCCTCTTAAACCCATGGTAGATTTCAGATTAATCATGTAGAGAAATAGATAAGAAATCAACAGAAACACAAGAACATAACAAATCAAAATCCAAAAGAGATGAACTTTTATTGAGAGTTTTGTGTTCTTCCAATGAAAAAAAGATAGATCTGCCTCCATAGGCTTACAAAGTACTTAAACTTAGGTTTAGAAGTCTAAAAACGTGCATAACAAATTGCAAAAAGGTCCTTGAAAAATAATTAAATCGTGCAGCAGATAACGCGGAGCGACCTCAGAGGGTCACTCCAGGAAGTCGCTCTGGGGTTGGGAGCGACCTTGGGGGGTCGCTCTGAGAGGTCGCTCCAGCCTCAATTTTTGTGTCTCCGGGCGATGAGAATGCGAGCGACTTAGGTAGGTCGCTCTGGTTGGTCGCTCTGGTTGGGAGCTACCTTAGGAGGTCGCTCCAGAAGGTCACTCTGCGGTTCTCGAGCAGGATGGATATGCCTCTAGTAAATTGATCATAACTCCTCCATTACATCTCCAAATGACTTGAAACCACTTCCATTAGAAATCTAACTCAATTCCCAGTGTGCCCACAAAATCTTAGCAACAGAAGATTTCTCTAAGGCCTCCATCCATGCTCATCTTTCACCCTCTTTTTGATCACATTGCTTCCAAATGTCTCCAAGAACTCCATGTGGTGTTCCAATACCTGATAGAGACATATGTATGCCAAATGGAACCTAAACATGTCTAAATCCTAATCTATATGATGCAAATGCTTATGAATGAATAGCTAAAACAATGCAAATATGCAAGATTTCAACTCCCCCACACTAGTCCTTTACTTGTCCACAAGTAAACTTTCAAGAACCAAGGAGAAAAGGTTTGAAGATGGGGGCTCATAACCAAAAGAAACTGATACAGCCTGGAAATCAGACCATATGAATTGATGAACTGAGGTTCAACCTGAAAACAAAGAAGATAGATTTTTATGAGTTTTATGAGTTTTTATGAAGCAAAACAGAAACAAATGAAATATGAATGGACTGAGGATTATATGATGAATTAAATAAGATAAATAAGCAAGGTTAAAAGGATAGATAGGATGGAATTAAGCTGCTGGTCGTGTGACACTCTCAGCCTAATTAGTTGATGGATTGAAGTGGAGTTGTGGATGAAGGTTTGATTGAATCTCTCAATCTGATGGATGATGGACGAAATGGATTGAATAGACACCACAAAGCTCTGTGAAAGGAGACTTTGATAAGCCTGGTTGCTCAAGAGCTGCTTCTCACAAACTCAAAAGACTTCAAACAATAGTTTTAAGAAAACTAGAAAACTTTATTTTCATTCATAAAATTCAAGGGTGCTTTACAAAGATGAAAGGGACTGAGCTTATATAGGCTCGACATAATAACTCTCTAACAGTCTAAAATGGACTAAAGGAAAGAAATAAACTTGAAATAAAAATCTTGGAAGCAAAGGCTTTGATGGCTCCATGAAACTAGCCTTTAGCTTGATTTGTGCTTTCTTCAAAGAGATGATCTTGTATCTTGATATCTTCTTGAACCTGGATGGTTTAAGGGGATAAGTGAGCATTCTTGGGACCTTCTTTACTGTCTGGAATGAGCTGAAGTCGTGCCTGATCTGGAGAGAAAGAGCTGTTGGAGCTTTATTGCAAGAATCTCCAAATAAGGCAGTTTTGGTGTAAGTGTGGATCCTCCTAATCCAATGGGGGCTGGTGCAAGGTATGAACTCATGGAACTCTTCTTGAACTCCTATAATGTCTCCTGGACGTCCTGGTTCAGTCCTTATGTCTTCTGGTCGGATTGGAATTGGTTGGAAATGATCAAACCGATAGATTGTCCAATCTTTCCATAAATAGCTCCGGTTTGATTTAAGTGACTCTTCATTGAACCAACTGATCTCCTGGGCTCTGGTGTAGCTAAGGAATTCTTCAATACCTCCTGATTGGTTGGAATGATCTCCTGGACGCCAATGTCTGGTTTGAAGCTGATTGAACCGGTTAGCTTCCAATTGAGGCAAGTGTAGAACTGGTTTGACCGGTTCTGGCAAATTGGGCATAACTCCTGATTTCCGTTGCCATTTCTCCTTATACTGGACTTTATGGAAAGGTGAGAGACTCCTCTTGAATCCTATGATCGGCTTTGGTTCAGGCCGCTCCTTCATTGGGCTTGAATCTCCTTCAAAAGTCGGGTACTCGCAGATGGATTGGCTGGGGAACCTCCGGTTTGTAAAATTCATAACTTCTTCCTCCGTGAACTTTTTCTTGTAATTCCAAGCCTCAGTAAATCCGTCATGAGTTGGCCTTCTAGGAAAATTGGATTCATGACAAAAGACCTTCTGGTTGTTGAGATATTTTCCTGGGACTGGACCTATGTCGCTGGTACCTCCAAAGTGGCCGGTTTGGGCTGCTTGGTTGACCTCTGGTTCAACCACTGGTTTGATGACCGCAACATTCCCTCCCCCTTATGAAGGTTTTGACCTCAAAACTGGATAACCTGATACACCACAATAGAGCAAGTCAGGTTTCATTCTCATTTGGGAGTTTAGAACCTTACCTTGATGATACAATTTTGGTTTGGTGTGGCATGATGCATCTGGTGGCTCTTCTTTGGACAGATAGGAAAGGATCACGCCTCTGCTATGTTTCTGGTCATTGCATCTCTTCTGGAGTGGATGGTCCTTCAGATTATTAGGGGCCATGTTTCTGGTCCTTCTTGGAGTTGATCTTCCTAGCAACACAAGATAATCTGGTGGGATATCCTTGAAGCTTTCTTCTTTGCAACCTGAAAATTTCTCAACTTTCTGGACAAAAAGTAAGTGCATTATATCTGTGTTTGGACACTGATAAAAATAATTAGAAATTCCCAGACTTACTTTGATAACTTCCATAAGTTGAAGAATGATTTTCTTCTTTGGATATCTTGTTTTTGGTTGCTGCCTTCTTTGCAACTTTTGACTTTGGTGGTTATGAGCTTCAACTTCTTTTATTCCTGGATCAAAACTTTTTGGCAAAGACAAGTGCATAATATCTTCTTTATCAAGTAATAAGGGCGAATTTAAATTAGAAACACTTGGAGTTGATTCAGCATCTTGTAACATCATGGATTGTGTCTCTTCTTTTTGGGCAGTGTACTCCCCCTTGGTTCCTGAAAATATTTCACATTCTCTTGGACAAGACAAGTGCATTAATCTTATCATGGAAATAATAATAGCACTCTGATCTATAGTGAAATTTACCTCAGGTTTTGGCACTTGAACAATTCTTTGTTCAGATTTTGGTTTCCACTTGTGGTGTGGATCTTGATTGATCTCAGGGTCTGGCTCGGCCCTTGGCACTTCAGTAAGCATAGAGCTCTCATCTGGTATCCCTGTACCAAGAATATGAAAATTTAAACCAGTATCTAAAGGTGTTGTTAAACACTTACCTTGGTTTGATACTTTGATTACTGGTTTTGCTTCCTTAAGCAACAAATCATTTCTTCCAGCCTCACTTATGGCTTCCTCCTCTTTAGCAATGCCATGCTGGTAGACTAGGTCTTCTCTTTTAAGTTCACGCTCCTTAATTCCTGATGCAATACCCTTTGACAAAGACAAGTGCATTATACAAGAATTTGGAAACAACAAATCAGATTGAATAAAACTATCACTCATTTTTAACAATTCAGTTTTAGTTTCTAGTGATGTTTCTTTCAATACTTGTTTAATTGGACAAGCTTCAGCAAGGTGTCCTATTTTAAGACATGTCTGATCCTTCAGAATTTTAAAATCAGAAGACTTACCTTGGCTTGATGTGTCCTCCTCTTTGAGGTCTAAAATTTTCTTGTTCCTTGGAAATAATTCTTTGTGAACTTTGGATTCAAACAAGGATGTGGAGTTCGGATTTTGCTGGACCTCAGGACCTGTCTTAACATTCTTTGAAAAAGACAAGTGACTTATACCAGTGGAAGAAGATTCATAAACCAAATTATCAAGTATAGGACTTACCTTAGCCTTTACTTGCATAGTATCTAGCAATGGTTTTGCTTTGGTTCTGATCAAAGTGTTTTGGCCGACACTTCTACTCTCCATGGCCTTTGGGATGTCACTTTTCTGGTCTAAGCATTGGACAATGGCGTGCCCCTGGTTTGGTTGCAAGTTGGTTTGTTGAGACCAGCCTCTCTTACTCTCTTGTGCAACAACTTTTCTAGCATCTTTGGAACCATGAGTTGGGTACCTCCTTGGATAAAGTTCCTTGATTTCAGAACTTGTAAAATCTGGTGCAAACTCATGTCTCATGACTCCCTTAAGAGCTCTCCACGTTTTGATAGTTGGCTCCTTGTAAAACCGCCTATCATCTTCTTCTTGTACCCACCATTTGAAGGCTTCTTCTCTAAGTAGATCAATGGCATAAGCTAGCCTCTCTTCCTTCATGATGTTGTTGTAATGAAACCATTCATCTAGGTTTCTCTCCCATCTAAGATAACCTCTTTTTCCTGAAAATTTAAAGAGTTCAATTTTATCAGCAAAAGAGTTATAATCAAACCGAGATTTAACAACATGATGGTTGTGGGTTTTAGAAATTGGAGTTTGATTGATCCTTGAAGGATCTGGTGGCTTGGGCTCGACATAGACAGCCTCTGGTGCATCTCCAAATCTTCTTTCTCCTGGCTGTGGGTGTTGGCCTTGTGCCTTTCTTCTTTTCCTCAACTGAGCAATCTGTTCAACCTCTTGCAAAGCTGTCAAATGTTGGTTCTTTTTGGCCATCTGATATTGGTTGTGTGCTTCTCCTACCATGGCTTCCTGAAACCACTTTCAAAGATCAAGTGAAGAATAGATAAATCTGATTGAACCAAAATAAACCCAATGCAAGCTAATTAAAACTAAACCGAGAAAATATGCAATGTTGAACCGAAATGAAATAAATTATGCAAAATTATTTTTCTTTTGGTTTTCTTAAAGCAAATCTCGAAATGAACCAATAGTAAATGACAATTAACACAAATGAAAAGAAAATATGGAAAGAAAACTAATGCTGAATTTATTTGTTTTTTGAATTTTTTTATGCAAGAGTCAAAAATGCAAAATGCAGAATTTTTTTTTTGAAATGAATGCACAAAATATAAATATGGAAAATGGAGCTGGCCAATGAATGCAAACAAGCTAATGAATAGAATTTGAATCCTAGATGATCTACACGAAATTAAACTTGTCTTCTTCTTTTTATAATTTTTTCTTTTGAATGCAACAAGAACACAAAAATGCAGAAACTGTTTTTATGGCTTTTGATTTATAAATGAAAAACAAATGCAAGCAAATATGAAATGCAAGGATAGATATCACCTTAGTCAGGAGCTTGAGCTCTGATACCAAATGATACAGCCTGGAAATCAGACCATATGAATTGATGAACTGAGGTTCAACCTGAAAACAAAGAAGATAGATTTTTATGAGTTTTATGAGTTTTTATGAAGCAAAACAGAAACAAATGAAATATGAATGGACTGAGGATTATATGATGAACTAAATAAGATAAATAAGCAAGGTAAAAAGGATAGATAGGATGGAATTAAGCTGCTGGTCGTGTGACACTCTCAGCCTAATTAGTTGATGGATTTAAGTGGAGTTGTGGATGAAGGTTTGATTGAATCTCTCAATCTGATGGATGATGGACGAAATGGATTGAATAGACACCACAAAGCTCTGTGAAAGGAGACTTTGATAAGCCTGGTTGCTCAAGAGCTGCTTCTCACAAACTCAAAAGACTTCAAACAATAGTTTTAAGAAAACTAGAAAACTTTATTTTCATTCATAAAATTCAAGGGTGCTTTACAAAGATGAAAGGGACTGAGCTTATATAGGCTCGACATAATAACTCTCTAACAGTCTAAAATGGACTAAAGGAAAGAAATAAACTTGAAATAAAAATCTTGGAAGCAAAGGCTTTGATGGCTCCATGAAACTAGCCTTTAGCTTGATTTGTGCTTTCTTCAAAGAGATGATCTTGTATCTTGATATCTTCTTGAACCTGGATGGTTTAAGGGGATAAGTGAGCATTCTTGGGACCTTCTTTACTGTCTGGAATGAGCTGAAGTCGTGCCTGATCTGGAGAGAAAGAGCTGTTGGAGCTTTATTGCAAGAATCTCCAAATAAGGCAGTTTTGGTGTAAGTGTGGATCCTCCTGATCCAATGGGAGCTGGTGCAAGGTATGAACTCATGGAACTCTTCTTGAACTCCTATAATGTCTCCTGGACGTCCTGGTTCAGTCCTTATGTCTTCTGGTCGGATTGGAATTGGTTGGAAATGATCAAACCGATAGATTGTCCAATCTTTCCATAAATAGCTCCGGTTTGATTTAAGTGACTCTTCATTGAACCAACTGATCTCCTGGGCTCTGGTGTAGCTAAGGACTTCTTCAATACCTCCTGATTGGTTGGAATGATCTCCTGGACGCCAATATCTGGTTTGAAGCTGATTGAACCGGTTAGCTTCCAATTGAGGCAAGTGTAGAACTGGTTTGACCGGTTCTGGCAAATTGGGCATAACTCCTGATTTCCGTGGCCATTTCTCCTGATACTGGGCTTTATGGAAAGGTGAGAGACTCCTCTTGAATCCTATGATCGGCTTTGGTTCAGGCCGCTCCTTCATTGGGCTTGAATCTCCTTCAAAAGTCGGGTACTCGCAGATGGATTGGCTGGGGAACCTCCGGTTTGTAAAATTCATAACTTCTTCCTCCGTGAACTTTTTCTTGTAATTCTAAGCCTCAGTGAATCCGTCATGAGTTGGCCTTCTAGGAAAATTGGATTCATGACAAAAGACCTTCTGGTTGTTGAGATATTTGCCTGGGACTGGACCTATGTCGCTGGTACCTCCAAAGTGGCCGGTTTGGGCTGCTTGGTTGACCTCTGGTTCAACCACTGGTTTGATGACCGCAACAGAAACTCTTCTTAGTTCTCAAACTAACAACTTTGCATAATCATACCAAATAGCAAGAGCAAAGATTTTATCCATCTCTAACTTCTCTAGGCCTATCCCAGCTCCTTTGATCTCTACACTCATTAATCATGCATCCACAAACCACAAATCCACCATCTCTCTAACATTCAGGAAGCAAATTCCATAGACATCTCACAAAGGGTCAACTGGTCCAAGTCATTTGGTTTGGTAAGACAAAAGCTTTAATGCAAGTGAAATCAGAGGTTCAAAATGATCTTTTAAGGTGGTTTACTCTCAAAACAAAGTAGCTTTGACATTACACATAATATATCTAAGAAAGGGATCAACTCATGCATACAATGCTCAATCTCCATTGTTCTACTCTTTCCCAAACATACAAGATATTTAATCATTCCTCAATGTCAAACCCAACTCACATCTCTCACCAAAAGATTCCAAGAACATTTTTCACTTCAGACTCTTTCTTTTTTGAAACAAATCCCAGCTCCTAACAACTTTGCTAGCCCCCTTTTTATTCTCTTTTTTTTTCTTTTCTTTTTTCTCTTTTTTTTTTTATATTTGGGGGCCAAGACTTTTCACAATAAGAGCTAGATACTTCTCCACTTATCCCAAAAAGACTAATCATTTAAGCACAAAGAGTCAAACCTTTCATATTCCCAAATCACAATCACAACACTCACCCCCTTCCTATAGCTAGACAATAGAGTGACTAATCTAGCAAGAATGGAGACTAAGCATTGTCGTTCCCAATACTCTCAATATTATGCACATGTAAAGCTTTCCAAAGAGGCCTCACTCAACAAATAATGATGGTTTAAAAAGGAGGTATGGGTTTTGGGAGTGGAGTACCACTTGAGTTTGTCAAGAAGATTGGTAAAAAGGATGGGACAACTCAAGTGTGTATATCCATGACTTAGTACACAAGGGACCATATGCAAGAGACATTAAAACATGAGCTTGCTTCAAAGAGAGAGTATCAACAGTCAAATGAGCTTGCTTCAAAGAGAGACATTAAAACATGGGCACCGGTGCCCAGACTTACGTTATGGGCGCCGGGCGTGCAGGACGGACGTCTTGTTTCTGCTCGCCGGGCGCCCAGACTCGCGTCCTGGGCGCCGGGCGTCCAGATTCGCGTTCTGAGCGCCGGGCGTGCAGAACGGACTTTCCGTTTCTGCTCGCCAGGCGCCCAGACTCGCGTCATGGGCGCTGCCCTGAATCAGCAGCTGAAACAAATCAAGAAAGTTTGGCTTTGGGGCTTGAGTTTTAAACGAGATGGGCTTGACGATTTATGAAAATATATTTATGAACATGTTTCAGCCCAAAGAAAGAAAGGCCCAACAAGAAACGAGAAGGTATGGTCAAATAATATATCAATCTGACGGCAATCCAGAGCCCGTCGACCATGCAAAAGGACGAGATCAACCGAAGAGTTTTGCGACCAAAAATTCCCATTTTCGGTCAAAAGTTTTGGTCTTTGGTCTTTGGTCTTTGTTCTTTGGTCAAGTTTTAATATTTATTAGCTTACAAATTTCTAGGTTTTGACTAAACTTTTTGTATGCATTGCCTATTATATAAAGGCCATTTGATCAATGAAATAAAATAAGTTTTGTGTTTATTTTTGGAACCTTGAGAGGATATCTCACTTTTCTTGTTCTTGGTGTGGTTTGCTCCAAGTAACTCTCTCTTTCTCGTTGGACCGGTGCGTCACATCCGGTAACAGATCGAGTTTTCTTCCTTGTTGGACCAGTGAGTCATATCAGGCGACAATCAAGCACCTTTGGTAGTATCATTGGGTCATTCCGCAACCCTTTGTGTCACCGTTCAGTCCATCAGTTCTCTTCGGAGTTCACCTCTGGTAGTATCATTGGGCCTTCCACAACCCTTTTGTGTCATCGTTCATCCCATTAGCTCTCCCTTTTGGCGAGTTCATATCCCTAAGTCCGTTTGAGTGATCCTGTCCAATCTCAGGTTGTATCAAGTTTTATCAGAGCCACTCAACCGGTACTATTTGTTCATTTTTCTCATCTTTCCATCATCTTCATCAATCTTCTACCTTTAATCTTCTTTTCTAAAAAAAAAAAAAAAAAAAGAGTTCTACGAAAAGGCAAGAGATCATTCTATCTGAAGCTAAAGAAAGACATATTTGAAGGCAAATCTTTTTAAAGAAAGAGGGAATGATGAGCCATGAATCAGCAGCAGAAACAAATAATGAAAGTTTGGCTTTTGGGTTTGAGTTTTAAACGAGATGGGCTTGACGATTTATGAAAATATGTTTATAAACATGCTTCAGCCCAAAGAAAGAAATGCCCAACAAGAAACCAGAAGGTATGGTCAAATAATATATCAATCTGATGGCAATCTAGAGTCCTCGACCATGCAAAAGGACGAGATCAACCGAAGGGTTTTGCGACCACAAATTTTGCATTTTCGGTCAAATGTCTTGGTCTTCGGTTTTTGTTATTTGGTCAAGTTTTAATATTTATTACCTTACAAGTTTCTAGGTTTTGACTAAACCTTTTGTATGTCTTGCCTATTATATAAAGGCCATTTGATCAATGAAATAAAATAAGTTTTGAGTATTTATTTTTGGAACTATTAGAGGGTATCTCACTTTTCTTGTTCTTGGTGTGGTTAGCTCCAAGTAACTCTCTATTTCTCGTTGGACCGGTGCGTCAGATCTGGCAACAGATCGAGTTTCCTTCCTTGTCGGACCTGTGAGTCATATCAGGCGACAATCAAGCACCTCTGGTAGTATCATTGGGTCATTCCGCAATCCTTTGTGCCACCGTTCAATCCATCAGTTCTCTTCGGAGTTCACCTCTGGTAGTATCATTGGGCCTTCCGCAACCCTTTGTGTCACCATTCATCCCATCAGTTCTCCCTTTTGGCGAGTTCATATCCCTAAGTCCATTTGAGTGATCCTGTCCAATCTCAGGACGTATCAAGACGGACGTCCCGTTTCTGCTCGCCGGGCGCCCAGACTCGTGTCCTGGGCGCCAGGCGTGCAGAACGGACGTCCCGTTTCTGCTCGCCGAGCGCCCAGACTCGCGTCCTGGGCGTCGGGCGCCCAGACTCACACCTGGGCGCCGGGCGTCCAGACGGATGTGCCGTTCCTGCACGCCGGGCGCCCAGACTCACGTTCTGGGCGCCGGATTTGCAGACTCACGTCCTGGGCGCCGGGCAACCAGACTCGTCTCGGGGAGGGCTTCGATTTGATATTGTTTTCTGGGTCCTCACGGTTTGAGAGAACGGCCTCTTTGAAGTTCCAAGGCAGATTCCTTTGCGTTTGGCCTGTCCAAACCTAGATCAATTCCTGTGACTTCCGTATACTTTCGTATGGTCGTGTAATCTCAGCTACAGACATAGTGTCTTTCGGTTCGTATCGATTGAAGTTATCATCGAAGTTTTACGACTAAAAATGAGAAGGTTGTTTTTCTCGTAAAGTGTATCGTGTAAAACAAGAACGATCGACTTGAACATTGATTCTTTAAGCTATACGATTTGTTTTGCGGAGAAAGACAATCTTTCCGAAAAATCGTATAAACGTTCAAAGGCTTGAAACATACCCACAGACTCACTTACGATTTTAAGGGTTCAAGCCCAACGAAGCTATGACGGTTTATTCTATTTCCCGAAAATAGGATAAATGTCGAGTTTCCAAGGATAAATGTAAAGTTTCCTGATAAAAATGAAGATCGACGAAAATGGAAAAAGCCCGATTCGCGACAGATCTGGCCCAAAGAGAGGATAGACCGACCTAGGATGAGTATATAAAGAAGCTTGGGGCAAGGAGCAGAGGGATATAAAAAAAATAGAGAGAGAGAGAGAGAGAGAGCAGATCCGAGATCCTAGACTTAGAGAACTTAGAACTTAGGTGGTTAGACTAGCAAGGCAGGGCCTAGAACGTCTGTCCGCCTCTTGTTCTATTTTCATCTTGTCCGCAGACTTTCGTTCCTCTCGGAAGGATCTAACGATTCTTTTACTTAGAGTTCCGCACATAGAAACCCTAGACATTATTCTCGACATGCCTGTTTCTATGACCAACGCTCATACTAGACGAACTCCGCAATGCAGTTCGATCTCTTGTTCAATCCTTTCTAACTGAACTACATCCGACTTGATCCTCGAAAGGGGTACGTAGGCAGCCTTTCTTAAGGTCCAGTCCCAAATCTTAACAAATCTTTTTTCGTACGGTTTTCGTCTTTTGTTATCGAGCTGCGACTTAATTAGGTTTAAGGTTTTGAGACGGCAAGAACTAGGAAAATCGCCGACAGTTCTCGCAGTCAAAGCTTTTACAATCTTTTGTAATCATCGCAACGCTCTTACGCGAATTCGAAACATAGATCTACTTTACGTAAAACTCGTTTTGTTATCTTTCTATATTTTCCGACATTTGTTCGGTCACTTGTCGTTGGCTATCGCAGAGAATCCGGACCTTCAGGGAAAGTCGGGTTAACTTGGCTTTCCTCCGTTTTTTATTCATTAAAATCGACGGTGTGAAATTCGGTTCCCACAACAACAGTGAATGAAGACAAACAAATGATTAACTTATTTATGTCAAGCTCAGAGATCTAACACCCAACATCCTAGACTAAGCAAGCTGACTACTCAGCCATGGACAGAGAAAACACAGAGAATGATACTGAATAATGCTGCATAAAGATAACATAAACAAAGAGGGTACATGGGGTTCTTCTCTAAATCGAGAGAGATGACCTTCTCCCTTTAGAAACTAGCAAATCCCAATGTATCAAAGCTCTAGAGTCTGGTTTCTCTCCCAAAACTAGCATAGAAAATAATAGAAAATAGGAAAAAGAAGATATATGGATGTCGTTGGCGGCCAGAGAGAAAATTAGGATGGTTAGGAAAAATCCCGAAATAACTTGTAGTAGTTTACTTAAAGCTCTCTGCCGCTGTAACAGGCACTCGGGTGCTCCGCTCGATCGGGAACAGCCATCAGACTGCTCTGCATGAAAATCTCCAAATTGCACTCTTTTCTGCCTCTTTTGTTCCAACTGGTCCATCTCCAATCCAAGGCAACTCTAGACCTGTAATGACTCGAAAAGGACTAAGACTCGATAAAAATTTAAAAACCAATTAGAAAACATATATACAAGATGTCTAAAAACACCATATATCAATTCCCCCAGACTTAGATCCTTGTTTGTCCTCGAACAAATTCAAGTATCAAGAACAGGGAGAAAGGTTTGAAAGTGTGGGAACTCTCCTATTGTCATCAACCATACTTTAACCACGAGTCTCTAAACCGTATAAGCAGTAAAACTAGGACAACACACCCTTACCGACCGCTGTTCGAAAATCGGCTCAATACTCTACATCTCAAACCTGAAAAAGCAACACTACCGAGACAGAACTCCCTACATTAATTTAAGAGTAGCGTGAGCTTCTCATCGCAGGCAATATTCATGGTAGACTGTTGAGGTGTCGAACATGCTAATTTTAATGGTGGAATTCAAAAGTGTTTAGGAGCTACCATTTTTAGAGGATGCAGGATATCACGCAAAACTGCAAGAGAGGACATTTCAGCGACAGTTACGACTGAGATGTGATTCATTTTGGGGGCTATATTAACCGTAATGGCAACACCTTTTAATCTCATCACCTTCATTGTAAAATATAATTTCATGTTCGTAGGACAGGGCTGCAACAACAACAAAGTCAGTGTTCGCAGAAACCCCATTGCAGAGAATCGTGATAAGGAATCGATGAGGCAGCAGAAACTTCATCGTCACTGTCGTGTACTTGTGAGAGAGAAGTGCAGAGACGTCGTCGAGATTGAGAGATGTAGAGGGTTGATATGGGGTTTGGAGAAACGTTATTGCAGTTGTTGTTGTTTTCTTTAACCAGTTTTGTAATATGAAAATTCTGGGGTTTTCCAAATAACATGCATACAAGTAGAGTTTTGTTACACGATAATTTTAACTAAAACTGATAAAAAGTTTGTCTCAATCCCTTTTCTAGTCTTTTCTTTTCAGAATTGTTTGTCTTTGAATAACAGTGGATTTGATTTACTTTTAATGAATTATTAATTGAATAACAGTCGATTCCAAGTTATTTGTGGTGATTTTAGACAAACATCACATTCAATAACACAGGACTTGAATAAAAAATAGAAATCCTTAGTTTAATAATGGAGGATTTTAAAACAAATGCAAAATACTTTAAAATTCACAATTCAATACACCCCCCTAGTTGAACTCCTTTGTGATATCCCTGGTATATTAAAGAAGAAACATTTAAAAAGTAATCACCTGTAGTTTGTACTAATTAAAAAAATGATATGATGAGTTGTCAAGTAATTGGAATGTTAATTTTGCTTACGTGACGGTTTGAGAATCAATTGGAAAATTTTGTTAGTCCAAAATTAAATTGCTAGGGAATTTTATATTATATAGTATATCCATTAAAAACCATTCATTTATTAAATTGAAATTTATTATCTATTCGTTCCTTAAATAAAACCTACGGAATTACCTAGTATGATTAAATATATATATATATATATGAGACAATCAATTATTTTAAATAATAAAAATTTCCTAACAATCTGTATACTATCAATCATTTTTTTCTAATTCTTTATATTAAAATAAATTACACAATTACATTAATCATATAATAAAAATTTAGATTTTTTTATATGTTGTATTTTAAATTTTCAAAAACGAGTATAAATTACTAAAACGATTAAAAGTCATAAACTTTTGTGATCAAGGTCTAAATTTTTTAAAGTAATAAAATAAAATGATTATAAAACCATATGAATGAATAATTTTATTTTAATAGATTTTTATTTTAATATTAATTTTCAATATATGTTCAATGAAAATATATATATATATATATATATATCGTTTAAATTAAACTATACATCATATGAAAATACATAATTATATTTTTGATATTTGCATTGAACATATATTTAAAATTTAATATTTTAATTTTGATATCTTCTTTGTTTTTTTTAAATGATTATAAAGTTATTGAAACCACTAAACATCCCACATAAAAAAACAATTAGTTAGTGTAAACTTTTGTCACCCAAATATGCAAATAATCATAAAATCATCTGACTATAAACCTCATTTAATATATATCCATATTAAAAGTATACTATATATCTCTGTTAATATAAAATTTAATTATACATCATATACATAGATTGATTGTTTTGATATATTTATCCTAAAATGATTGCAAACAAACAAAAGTGATCGTTTAATTTATATGTGCACACCAATTTATTGCATAACTGATGTCTTAGTTATTTAATATATAATTATTATTTTATTATTTCATAATATGCAGAAAACATAAAATAAGTAATAAATATAAAATATTTATTCTGCACAAGACACAAATCTTAATCTAAGAATGAATCTCTTTAATAATTTTACATCTTAAGCATTTCTAAATCTCAGGCCAAAACAAAAGAACAAATGAGATAAACTCCAAAATCAATATTTATATCGAGCAATAACCAAAATGAAAAAAACACATAAAAAGAGGAAAATATTGAAGATAGATAGGATTGACACGTGAATGTAAACTTCTTATAACCATAATTAATTTTTAAATTTCTAAATCATGATATAAAACTGAGTTGAGATAGTCTCATTATAACCAAATAGTAGGCCTGGGATTCTTCGGCCTAAACGTTAGGTTCTTATGCGATAAGTGATTTTTTGACCAAAATATTTTCTTAAATGAGATCAGCTCATTAATAAACAAATTATGTAATTAACCAAAAAAGTTTTTAAAAAAATGTTTAAGGGCCAAAAATATTTATTCGATCAAGAATATAAATTTTATTTTTTCATACAATATTTCTTAAATAATTTTCATATAAATTCACTATGCTCAAGGCGCATGTCTTATCCTAGTATATACTAATAAAGGAGAAGCATCTCCTATATTTGGCCGCCATGTCATCATCGCAGGAGGGAGGACTTCGCGACACATCAACACCCTGTGTTTTATCTCATTTACGGTATGTTGTTTTTGGGCTTGGTCGATTGGGATTTCTTACTTATGGTTATTATTTTGGGCTTTCTACAATATTTACATTTGGGTTTTCTGTATGGTTGGTCAGACATGACCACGCTTCTTTATCTTCAACGCCGTGTCATACTCAAGCGGAATCATCCCGATTTATGCTCAAGCCATAAACTTAACAATTAATCTCAGGAAAGTTGACCCCCACTACTTCTCTACATTAGAACCTTCGATCTGGTGGGTCGTGGTGGGTTCCGAGTGGTCTACAAGACGAGTCTCCACGATGGGCGTCCTGTGGCAGTCAAGAAACTGACCGTTTCGGGTCTGATAAAGTCGCAGGAGAAGTTCGAGAGAGGGAGATGAGAAAACTCGGCAAGCTGAGGCACATGAATGTCGTTTTGATCAAAGGGTGCTACTCGACGCAATCGCTGCAGCTCCTGATCCATGAGTTTGTCTCGGGGGAAGCTTATACAGACATCTCCACGGGGACGAGTGTGTTTGCCTGACTTGGCGTGAACGCTTCAGCATCATTCTGGGGATAGCAAGAGGTCTGGATTATCTGCACGGGAGTAACATCAGTCGCTACAATCTGAAAGCAACGAATGTGCTCATAGATGCAGCCACAGGGGAGGCCAAAGTCTCTGATTTGGGCTGGCCAGGCTATCGGCCTCGGTGCTGGACAGGTGTATCTTAAGCGGAAAGGTAGAGAGCGCGTTGGGGTACAGTGTAATACCCCTAGTCTAGGGTATCAAATCAACGCAAGTCAACGGACGCAGATCAAGCTACAATTGGATGCAAAGCTATATGAAGACATGAATAGAGGTTCAGTCGAAGAATTATGAAGAATAAATCAAAGAATTTTTGGGTGAAGAAATCAGGAGCAAAGGACATCTAGAGAAGAAGTTATGATGAAGATACTTTTTATACCCAAAATGGGCTATAAAGGGTAAAATAAATTATGGGCTGAAGATCCTCTTTCCACATCAAAACCACGACATCTAAACCTTATATAGGATCCAGGAGAAGTGTAAAATTGGGCTGGATCACAAGGAAAGCAATTTAGAAGACTGAAGACCTAAAGGAGCTTGAGAAGGCCTAATTGCCAATTTCGTAATCAAGGAATAAAAATTATGGAAACATGCCAGGAACAAAAACGCCCATGCAGTGGTTTATCAGCAACACTCAGAGGTCTACAGGGGCTAGAAAGAAAGGCCTAAGGAGTAGGTTTAACATTTGGTGTGCAAAGGAGTCATTTTTGCCTTAAAATTGGTATATGTGGCAAAGTGACTTCCTGATCAATTTTTAATCTGATTTTTCGCACACTTGACCTTCAAGGTAAATTCATTAACCTTCCAGAAGATGGGACGAAGATAACTTGATTCAGTATACTTAGCTGCATGCATGTATTTGGAGAGTATTTTGGTAACAAGTGTGTGTCCACTTGCCAAGTGATCTCATTCTCTTCCCTGGCTATAAATACCCCTCTTAGGTTTAGTTTTAGAAGTTAGAAACCCCCCTGAGCCTTCTCTTTCAGTCAATCTCATGGTTTGTTCTTGAGAGAGAAAATGGCTAAAAACCGATAAAATTTTAAAAGTGAGTGAGGTGAGTGTAGGAAGCTTTGCGTGTGCTTACCCTTAGTCTAGGATCTGTTTTGAAGTGCAAGGAGAGGTGGTAAGGCTTTGAAATTGGGTTCATAAGTTTCATTCCCCTCTTAGCTCTTAACCTCTTTTTAATCGGTTTTCGGGTAAAACCCTTAGGTCTTTTGCTTTTGGAGTTTGCTGCAGTTTTTGAAGATCTAGGTGGGTTCCCATGTGTGTGTTGTGTGTTGTATATTACTAACCGTGTGTGTGTGCAGGTTGAAGGACTTGAACCGCAATGGTTCTTAAGCTTAAACCGCTTTTGCGGTTGCGTGTGTGTGTGTGGGTGATTGATAGTCCCCATAATTGAGTGTTTATTTATGATTGCATGAATTGTGTTGTTAGGTTGTTAGATTGCTTGCATTTTTTGTGTTGTTAAGTTGTTAGATTCATGCATGCATTGTTAGTTGTAGTTGCATATGATAGTTTGTTGTGTAGCGTGTAGATTTGAGTATAACTCTCTCATGTTAGTTCATATGCATTGTATTGCATGTCGTGTAGTGGGGTTGCATAGAGATTTGAGTGAGACTCTCTCTTATGCTGGGTAGAGTCTAGGTGTGTCACTCGCATTTAGTTTTTTTAGTGTTTCTAGTCTAGACTAAGTGTTGCATGGAGGTTAGAGGTGGATCTCCCTCATGCTAGTTGTTTTTGCATTTTAGTCTAGACTAGGGCGAGTGTTTTCTTGTTGTTTGTTTGTGTAGTGCTTTTGGTTTAGGTGCACGTTGCATGGAGGTTAGAGGCGGAGCTCCCTTATGTGGGTTGGTGTTGCGCCTAGACTAGAGCATGAGACCATCTCGGAGTTAGATTGGGAGATACCCAATTCTCCGTTGATGTTTGTGGACCCTGGGGTTAGATTGGGAGATACCCAATTCTCCAGTGGTGGAGTGACCTACTCTCCACGGCTTTTCACGTGAAGTGGGTCGCGCCCATGGACAAGCGCTGCATGAAGATGCGGCCCGGGTTAGATTGGGAGATACCCAATTCCCGGAGTGATGTTTTCCGGTCATGTGACTTTGGTGTTTGTTTGCGGGAGTGTTCAGGGTGGAGTAGTTAGGGCTCCGTGGTGTGAAGGGATCCCAGGTTGTGTAGCATGTGGCTCCATCCTTTGTGTGTTTTGTTTTGTTTTGTTTAGTGTAGATCGAGTCTAGATCGAGTCTAGGTTGTTTGGGGTTCGTGTATAGGTCTCGGGGCCAGACTAGTTAGCCCATGTTTAGTTATTGCATTGCATTCATGTTTAGTTTTGCATTAATAGTTGCATGTTTATCTTTTCGCTTGCATTGTTGTTATTGCTTGTTGTTTGTTAAGCGTGGATTGGGAGGGATAGTTGTTGTTGTTTTGAGAACTCGCTGAGTAATCTATGATTGCTCACTCCCTCTCTTCTATGCAGGTAACCTTAGGGGATCGGGCGTTAGTGGGGTGCGGAGGACGAGGCCAGGCGTAGTTTTCCGGTGTTGTTTGCAAGGAACAAGTTGTTGCTGTTTTCACTTTTTTTGCTTTTCATGGGTACCCGTTTGACTTGATGTTTTTATCTTTGTTTTGTACTTGAGGACTTTAGTCGTGTTCCCGACTTTGTAAAATAAATAAAAATTATGTTTGTTTATTAAAATCCCCGTTGAACGCTGATATTTAGTTTTGTCCGAACTTAACACAACTCTCGACCAAAGTACGGGTTGGCAAGCCTTAGGCTGAGGTCGGACCGGTCGAGACTTTGAATTTTTTTGAAGTTTTGACTGGACTAGTTGCGGTACTCGCCAAACTTGTGACACTTCCGGGACTTTCCGGGTTAGTCCGGCCTAGGACGGTCCGGGGGTGTTACAAATGGTGGTATCAGAGCCTGGTTGAGATACTGTGCTTTCGTTTGCGGGTTTTCAAATGTTTTATCGAGTCAAAAATAGTCGCAAACAACATCACCAGGGAACTGGCACGTCCTCTGCTTAGGACTAGGTATGTTAGATCAGTTTTGGAAATTTAGGACCTTACCCTTATCTTGTGTTGCAGTTTCTGGTGTTGGTAGTCGACAGGTTGGGAGTTGATCGAGGATGAGGAATGTGGTACGGTTACGAAGAGTTGGGCAAGCGTCCGGAGCTGCCGGTTATGATGGGTCAAGTGAATCAAGCTCATCCAGCGACTCAAAGTCTGATTCCAACTTTGAAGATGAGAATGTGGTCGAGACCACAGAGAGTTCACATGTGACAGGGTCATCTGAGTTTGAAGAAGCTGAGGTACTTGACGAGATTGAAGAAGAATCTGATCATTTGGAGGGTATGAACTTTTTCTCAGGCATGGGAGCCATTCCGCAAGCATCATCCGACTCATTCAACTTCCAGTACGGCTATGGCAATGACATATGGGAAGCAATGGAGATCAGTTCATCTGACGTGGAGATCATTGAACCACCACCACCGGAAATCATTGAGATCTCATCAGACAGTCCAGTGGCCATCAACATTGTCGACATCAGTTCCCGAGAGAACAGTCTGTGGGTTCCAATGCCAGCTTGGAGTCCGACGTTTACACTTGGAGGATCTCTTGATTTTAGTCTGGAAAGTATTAGGCAGACATCCAATCCATACTACGAGTACCATTACTGGCCAATGCCAATGGAGTTTTCATCAACAAATCAGGAAGCCGGAACAGAAGCAATGGGAGTTAACATGGAAGTTCATCAAGAGACAGAAAGGGAAGTACCAGTGGAGCACCAGCAGCAAATGTTCAGAACTCTCAAGACATTCCAACCAGAGGAGATTCCAATGTGTGTGGAGCAAGTAACCATCACACTCGTGAGTGCACCAGGATTAGGAGTCAGCCAGACTTGAGTGCTTACTTGATCTGCAGCTCGTGTGAGACTCGTGGACACTTCGTCGCGGATTTCCCAATGACCAACATGACAAGAGCCATACCCATCTCCATTGTTCCTCATGCCAGCCATGCTCGATCAGCCTTATCTGCAACAGAAGGATCAAACCGTAGAAATCGTGACCTTTCTAGGAGCCCTTGTCGTGGAGCCCGTGGCGGCTAAAGGTAAGTGGGCGCTGATCCTCTTCTTTGGGTGCGGTAACCATTGTTATGGTTGTGCTTGTTTAGTCTTTGCAATTGTTTTGCATTGTTTGTTTTGTTGTGCGTTGCGTGTGCAACTTTGTTTTGTTGTGTGCTACGGACAAGAAGTCCGGGTAGCAAGTGTAATATAGTGTGTAGACTTTGTTAGGTTGTGTTAGTTAGGTTTCGCTATAGAAAATCGCGTTTTTCTTAGTAGAGAGTGAACCCTAGAATTTAGGAAGCCTACCCTTATTTATAGCCATGTGTTGTGTTGAGAATGATCGTGATGTCGGAAGGACATAAACCTTGGCATAATGTACTCAAAATACTCGTTCATGCATGAAGAAGAATCAAGAATCAGATACGACCGTGGTGGAGACCAGCAGAGAGTGTGCAAGGGTACATGGTTATCAGTGTGAAGATTCAAAGTCGTAAGTGTGAAAGTTCAGAGTCGTCGACAGCGGACAGATTCAGAACAGTTGAAGATTGTGGTATAAGGGATTGGAAGATTGTGGTTGATCTTGAGAGAACAACTTTGGTATAGCCGTGTACAAGATGATAAAGTGCAAGACCAGAACAGTCAGGGGTCGATCAAGTGAAGAAGCAATCAAGGCAGTCATGGAAGCATGGAGACTAGAGTGTATGGTGTGTTTCGGGGATCAAAGTTATTGAAGATCAAGAAGTCGAGAAGTCAGAGAAGAGATGTCAAGTGGAAGACCAATCCGAAGAAGTCTAGTTGTGAAGCCGAGCGGTGTAGAGCCAAGAGAAAGAGTGTGACAAGAGTAGAAGACAAAGCCTAATCAAGCGCAATACCAAGAAGATAATAAGAAGAGTCGAAGATGGAAGCTCAAAAAGGAAATGATATAATGCCGATGATCAAGATGAAGTCGATTCCAAGGAGGGGAGACAAGAAGGGAAAGTCCGAGCAAAGAATTTGTGGAGTGATTGCATAACAAGCAGCAGCAGTGATAGAAGTAGATGATGGTAGCAGAAGATAGAAGTGCCTTGTGAATTCGAGGACGAATTCATTGAAGGAGGGGAGAATGTAATACCCATAGTCTAGGGTATCAAGTCAACGGACGCAGATCAAGCTACAATTGGATGCAAAGATATATGAAGACATGAATAGAGGTTCGGTCGAAGCATTATGAAGAATGGTCGAGTAGAAACAAGAGTTGGTCGAAGAGACATAACCGAAGCTTCGAAACGGGCAAGGCCGAGCATGTTGAAATTTCAAAGTGTGCAAATCAAGCAAGACTCAATCTCAATCATCATTAGGGGATAAAATAATACTTTTGTTCAAGCCAGAATGAATTTGGGGCGAGCCAAAGTGAAGATGGTCCGGAGGAAGAAGAATATTGCCGATATAGTCGAGATGAGCTATCTAAGAGTTAAGGAAGCCAAATGAAGATGTGCAAACATGAAAAAGGAGTTCAAAGGAGTATTTTCTATATTTCTACAAGTGTTGGGAATGGTCAACTCAGAAGTCAAAAGTCAAGAAAAGTCAAAGAAAAAAGAAATTACCTTAATGGTCTATTTAACCTATTCGGTCAACCAATAGGAGCATGCCACGTGGAGAAGACCAATTTACTTTAATCCTGGACAGGATGTAGAATAAATCAAGGAATTTTTGGGTGAATAAATCAGGAGCAAATGACATCTAGAGAAGAAGTTATGATGAAGATACTTTCTATACCCGAAATGGGCTATAAAGGGTAAAATAAATTATGGGCTAAAGATTTTCTTTCCACATCAAAACCACGACATCTAAGCCTCATATAGAATCCAGGAGAAGTGTAGGATTGGGCTGGATCACAAGGAAAGCAAATTAGAAGACTGAAGATCCAAAGGAGCTTGAGAAGGCCTTATTACCAATTTGGTAATCAAGGAAGAAAAATTATGGAAACATGCCAGGCACGAAAATGCCCATGCAGTGGTTCATAAGCAACACTCAGAGGTCTACAGGAGCTATAAAGGAAGGCCTAAGGAGTAGGTTTAACACTTGGTGTGCAAAGGTGTCATTTTTGCCTAAAATTGGTATATGTGGCAAAGTGACTTCCTGATCAAGTTTTAATCTGATTTTTCGCAAACTTAACATTCAAGGTAAATTCATTAACCTTCCAGAAGATAGGACGAAGATAACTTGATTCAGTGTACTTAGATGAATGCATGGATTTTGAGAGTATTTTGGTGACAAGTGTGTGTCCACTTGCCAAGTGATCCCAACCTCTTCTCTGGCTATAAATACCCCCCTTAGGTTTAGTTTTAGAAGTTATAAACCCCCCTGAACCTTCTCTCTCAGTCGATCTCATGGTTTGTTCTTGAGAGAGAAAATGGCTAAAAACCGATAAATTTTTAAAAGTGAGTGAGGTGAGTGTAGGAGGCTTTGTGTGTGCTTACCCTTAGTCTAGGATCTGTTTTGTAGTTCTAGGAGATGTGGTAAGGCTTTGAATTTGCGTTCATAAGTTTCATTCCCCTTTTAGCTCTTAACCTCTTTTTAATCAGTTTTTGGATAAAACCCTTAGGCCTTTTGCTTTTGGAGTTTGCTGCGGTTTTTGAAGACCTAGGTGGGTTCCCCTGTGTGTGTTGTGTGTTGTATATTACTAACCGTGTGTGTGTGCAGGTTGAAGGACTTGAACCGCAATGGTTCTTAAGCTTAAACCGCTTTTGCAGTTGCGTGTGTGTGTGTGTGGGTGATTGATAGTCCCCATAATTGAGTGTTTATTTATGATTGCATGCATTGTGTTGTTAGGTTGTTAGATTGCTTGCATTTGTTGTGTTGTTAAGTTGTTAGACTCATGCATGCATTGTTAGTTGTAGTTGCATATGATAGTTTGTTGTGTAGCGTGTAGATTTGAGTATAACTCTCTCATGTTAGTTCATATGCATTGTATTGCATGTCGTGTAGTGAAGTTGCATAGAGATTTGAGTGAGACTCTCTCTTATGCCGGGTAGAGTCTAGGTGTGTCACTGGCGTTTAGTTTGTTTAGTGTTTCTAGTCTAGACTAAGTGTTGCATGGAGGTTAGAGGTGGAGCTCCCTCATGCTAGTTGTTTTTGCATTTTAGTCTAGACTAGGGCGAGTGTTTGCTTGTTGTTTGTTTGTGTAGTGCTTTTGGTTTAGGTGCACGTTGCATGGAGGTTAGAGGCAGAGCTCCCTCATGCGGGTTGGTGTTGCGCCTAGACTAAAGCATGAGACCATCTCGGAGTTAGATTGGGAGATACCCAATTCTCTGTTGATGTGTGTGGACCCTGGGGTTAGATTGGGATATACCCAATTTTCCAGTGGTGGAGTGACCTACTCTTCACGGCTTGTCACGTAAAGTGGGTCGCGCCCATGGACAAGCGCTGCATGACGATGCGGCCCGGGTTAGATTGGGAGATACCCAGTTCCCGGAGTGATGTTTTCCGGTCATGTGACTTTGGTGTTTGTGGTCGGGAGTGTTCAGGGTGGAGTAGTTAGGGCTCCGTGGTGCGAAGGGATCCCGGGATGTGTAGCATGTGGCTCCATCCTTTGTGTGTTTTGTTTTGTTTTGTTTTCTGTACATCGAGTCTAGATCGAGTCTAGGTTGTTTGGGGTTCGTGTATAGGTCTCGGGGCCAGACTAGTTAGCCCATGTTTAGTTATTGCATTGCATTCATGTTTAGTTTTGCATTAGTAGTTGCATGTTTATCTTTTTGCTTGCATTGTTGTTATTGCTTGTTGTTTGTTAAGCGTGGATTGGGAGGGATAATTGTTGTTGTTTTGGGAACTCGCTGAGTAATCTATGATTGCTCACTCCCTCTCTTCTATGCAGGTAACCTTAGGGGATCTGGCGTTAGCGGGGTGCGGAGGACGAGGCCAGGCGTAGTTTTCCGGTGTTGTTTGCAAGGAGCAAGATGTTGCTGTTTTCACTTGTTTTGCTTTTCATGGGTACCCGTTTGACTTTATGTTTTTATCTTTGTTTTTTACTTGAGGACTTTAGTCGAGTTTCCGACTTTGTAAAATAAATAAAAATTATGTTTGTTTATTAAAATCCCTTATAAACGCTGATATTTAGTTTTGTCCGAACTTAACACAACTCTCGACCAAAGTACGGGTTGGCAAGCCTTAGGCTGAGGTCAAGAGGGGCGATATCGTGGTCGGGCGTCGAGACTTTGAATTCGTTTGAAGTTTTGACTGGACTGGTTGCGGTACTCGCCAAACTTGTGACACTTCCGGGACGTTCCAGATTAGTCCAGCCTAGGACGGTCCGGGGGTGTTACACACAGCCCCCGAGTTTTTATGCCAAACGGTCAAGATAACATAGAAGTGAGATGTGTACGGGTTTGGGATCTTGGTGCTGGAGGTGGTCACGGGGAAGAGGCCGGTGGAGTATGCGGAGGATGTCGTGATGGTGCTGTGTGAGATTGTGAGAGAGGGGTTAGAGGAAGGGTGAGTGGAGGAATGCGGTAGGCTGAGAGGGAACTATCCGGCCGAGGAGGCAATACCAATGATAAAACTAGGGCTGGTATGTGGGTCCCAAGTTCCCTTGAATAGGCCGTAGATGGAAGAAGTGGTGAAGATATTAGAGCTTATACAGTGTTCATTTTAAAAGTTTGACTGCCGACTACAAAATGGAACAATATTTCTTTATTCCTTTTCAGTTTTCATATATATATATATATATATAAAAGTTCCATCTTCTTCTTTAGAAAAGAAACGTTTTGTTTTCCTATGAGTTTGTCACGCCAGCTGAGCTCAGTTTGAAGAATCTTTCACACTTGGAAGGTTTCATTGTAATCAAAATGTTGAAGGTTGTTTTGGTTCATAAAGTAGATCAAAATGTCTGAGGTTTCTGTGTGTTGTTGTGCCCTATCTATTATTCCCACATTTTATTTGAATATTTAACATAGATTAACATATTCAGAAGATGAGGAAAATAAGCATAGTGGAGAATACATGGTACATTTGAAAATCTTGATTTTGAAGGGACATAAAACCAGCAAAACGATAAATCAAAAATAAAAAAGGATTTAGAATTTAACACAGTCAGCAAAACACTAAATCATTGATAAACCCTAAATCTTTGGATTTTTTTTTTTTTTAAAAAATTTAACACAGTCAGCAAAACACTAAACCCTAAATCATAAATACTAAATACTAAACCCTAAACCTAAATACAAAATACTAAACCCTAAACCCTTGGGTAAATTCTAAACCCGTGGATAAATCTTAAATCCTAAGGATTTAGAATTTATCCGAGTGATTGGGATTTACCAAGAATTTAGGATTTATCCAAGAGTTTAGGGTTTATGATTTAGAGTTTAGGGTTTAGTGTTTGGCTGGCGATATTAAAGATAAATTTTTTAAAATGTGTTTTTGTTTGAAATTAATATTATTTTTTATTTATTTCTATTTTTAGTTTGAAAATAGAATATAAGTTGATAATATTTTATTTCCTTTTTTAAAGATACCAAATATGAAATAACGAAATCTTATTGGTTGGGTGAACCTAAAAGTTCACTCTAGGGGTGAACCTAAGAATTTCTCAAATTGATTTGTGAGACCACATCTTTGAGTATTTTCTTTTAGTAATTTCGTTTGTGTCATTGTTGTTAATGCTTGCAGATATTATATTTTTAGATGAAACTGAGAGTATTGACTCATTCAGTTTTGCATATATATATTTTATAGATAAATAATTTACAGTTATGATGGAGTTCTCACTTAGCGAATTAACGCTATATAATGTAGTACTCATTTTTATTGCTGCAAGTAAATGTTATAATCTAAATTAACTTTCACGAACAAATTTCATAGTAAATAAGTTCAAATTAATATGTACATTATTTCTCTTTTACACTATTACTTAATATATTTTTGAACTAAAAGAAAAATTTTCCACTTTAAATATATGTTTTTATCCTTAATACTTTAATTATGTATTTGTTTTCAAATAATATATATTCTCTGTTTACATATACGTCATATATTTTCAAAAAAATTAACAATATTTGATTTACACAATATAAATCCAAACGATCAAGAAATATATAGTTAAGTTTTTTGGTAAAAATATATAGTTAAGTTTCAAGGGCGTTAACACTTATTAAATAACAATTCCCCCCTTTAAACAAACCCCAACGACATGAATTGAAATACCTTAAACTTTTGGTTTTTGTTAGATCATAGATCTAAGTGCTAAATTATAATATAAAAATGTTTTAATAGATATTAAAAATGTTATAAAATTAACAAACATCACACGCAAAACTCGAAAATTGAGGCTTAACCCATCACCTTAAAAATATATACAAATATATAATTGTAATATTAAAAATCTGAATGATGATAGTTGTAATTTTTGGTATTGCAATTTAAAGAATACATACAATTTAAATTAAACTAAATATTTTGAAATATTTAATAAAATTTATGATATATTTTAGTTATTAACCGGACCGTAGAACGGGCCAAACTTTAGGTAAATTAAAATTGAACTTATCCGCAATTAGGAGAATAAAAATTCATTGAGACACATAACCATATTTAATTCAATGCAACTAATATGGTTTGTCCTGTTGAATTCATCAGCAGAACAATCGCACATCAAAAAGAAACATTGGAAAGAAAAAGACGTCACAAGAGCACTCCACATGTCTTCATTTCTTGTTCTCAACATGTAAATGTGGTTCCCCACTGTGGTACGTAAGTCTTCTAAAAGCAGTAATCACAGTAATTACCACAATTCTTACATCCCCTGAAGTTTTTGTCACTTCTGCGAGAAAGAGAAGCCTTCATTATCTCCAAAGCAAGATTTGGGTTCCTACCTACGAATAACCTGAACACCTCAGAGCAAGCTATGGTAGATATATTCGTTTTGATATAACTGAAAACAGCTTCGTTGAGGCAATTGTCGAAAGGGATCTGAGCAAGCTCAAGATAGTAAAGAGCATTCGACCGATCAAGAGAAGATATAATTTCGTTTCTGCATAGATCACGTAGATGAGGGATTTCGTATTTGTCAGCGGCAAGATAGAGTGACCGAACGTGTTGGTTAGATTTCGGAGAAAGCATAGTACCATCACTATACATAAACTCAACAAAAGCTTTTAACTCTTCATTTCTCATCTCTGATAGAGTGATTGTCTCCATCTTCTTAGCCTCAGTTTTAACATCATCCGAATCCAGCATCATCTTAAAAACCTCCGATCTTGATGCCTATTTGAAATCAAAACATATATGTAAAGGCAACAAACTAAACATTAGCATTTCTGGAATCGATCCCTTGTTGAGATAACGGTGAATAAAAGAACAGATATTAGAAAAAGACCAGAATAAGTTTGTGGACTGATATAAATGAACCGTCATCATTGTCCACCCCTGCCCTGAGCCGTACGTCAACTTGCCATTGTTCTTCCAAGACTTTTGCAAGTCCATCTGTGAAACGTTGTTTGTTAGTTTGAGTTGCCATTGCTATATACTGTAATTAGACGAACTTTTTCATATAAACCGACGTGGGTTATATAAAGAATTCAAAGAAAACGGTCCGACTTCTTGTTTTTTTTTTGCGGTTTTGGAATTAGAGGAGAAGCATTTATTTTCAGTACACCGGAAGTCCTAAGGTATGGCCCAGACCGTCTGGGTGCACTCAATGGTCTCCTCTCTTGGGAATTGAGCGGTTATTTATGTTGGCCAGTGTAAGATTGGTACATCTTTTCGCAGTGAGACACTTTGCAATTGCAAAAGCTACTTTATTAGCTCCAATATGTACTACTACTAACCTTATGTTTCGAATCTACCCATGCATATGTGAGTTTCTTCCTGAACATTCCGAAACAGAGGATAATACTAATTGGATAATACTATGTTTTTATAAAATACCTTTGTTGATAAAAATAAAGTCGGTTATATATTTGATTCAGGGTCAAACTTCCGCCTTTCTATTTTTACTGGGACTTATATTGTAACATCCCTATCCCGGGCCTATTTTTGTTTTAATGAGAACAGGCTTCGCTACGGCCCATTTGACAATAACCTAGGGTTCTCTGCAGTTTCTTATAAATACAACTGCAGCCCCCTTCTCTTCTCTCCATCAGAAACAGAAGAGAAGCCCTGCAGAGATTCCCGGAGACTGGAAGCCCTAGCCGTCAAGCTCTTTTCCCTGCGCCGTCGTCTCTCTCTTCTCTCTTTTCTCTCTCCCTCCTCCTGTCCGATCTCTCTCTCACCTCGGCGCCCTCTCCCTCTCTCTTTGCCGGCGGTCGATTGGTGGTGGTGGTGGTGGTGGTAGCCGTGTGGTGTGGTGGTGTGGTGGTGACCAGATCTGATCTCGTTTCCCCTTATCTCTTGTTCCAAATCTAGGCTAAGGTGAGGTGTCTTGAACCCATCTTGCTCCCTTGATCTTTATACTGCCTATGTTGGATCTAGGATTGATTAGTCCTTGTTTGAAAGTTAGGGTGTTAGATCATGATGAAAGCTAGGGTGTTAGATGCATAATCATGATGCATAAGAACATTCACACTGTTAAATGGGACTTAATGGACTGCCTTGTGTTGATGTGGTTATTATTGATGTGGTTATTATTGATGTGGATGCTTGTGTGATTGGTTTGTGTCCCATGTGTTGATATGTGAATGGAAGCTAGGTTGCTAGAGAGGTGATTGCATAAGTTGATAGAGATTCAGTTGGCATCATGAATGATGAGTGGTTTATAAATGTATGCTATGTGAAGTGTATTGTGTGAGACACCGATAATGGGTGGCGTCTAATGTTTGAGAATGAGTCTAATGTTAAAGTATGAGAAGTGATAAGTGTGTTCATGAATATGAGTCTATGTGAAAGGAATGAGAAGGTTAAAGTGAAAGTGAATGTTAAAGTGAAAGAGAATGAGTATGTGAAAGTGGATAAGAACGAGGATGAGAAATGAGTATGAGTATGAGAATGAGAAAGGAGTTGGTTAAGTAAACGAGTCAACGAACTTGCTTGTAGTCCTGTTTGGACCACCGAGAATGGGTGGGCGTCTAGAGTCTAGGATGTGATGTGACCCGTGGGACAGTAGCCTAACACGAGGTACCCACGTGAAGTAATGAGGATTGCCTACCGCGAGATGCGGGATATAAGAAGATGTGGCGCCTAGGATCGAGTCAATGCCGAGTCGTGGCATAATTATGGCTATTATGACCGGGTGGCGGACAGTGCCGATGGGCCAACGAGCTGCAACTCGGATAGCCATTTAGGAAGCTGGGGGGGGGGACGGTTACCCGAGAGAAGGGCGCCCCTTTCAGGATAGGCTGGACGGGTAGGGAGACCCGTAAACGGCTATAGGTCCTTACGTCTAGGTTGCTTGGTGTCGAGTCAGCTCGTTGTTGAAGTCTAGTTCTTTGAGTGAAGTGTAATTGAGTATGAGTTCTTTGAGTTGATTGATTGCTAGGTTGTTAGAAATGGTGTTGTTTTGAAATATCTTTTGTTGCATTGATTGATTGTAGTGACTGGTCAGTTCTGGCTTCCGCATAGAGTAATGTAGAGTGTCTTGCGGGCAAGCTGGACTAGAGCCACTTCACTGAGTAATCTAATTGCTCACCCCTCCCATTTCCATTTCCCTATGCGCAGGACTGTAAGTAGAAGTAAATGGATACGGGTGGATTGGAATTTCAAAGAAAGCAATGCGTCCGTCGACTCTTGGGACCAGTAACGGACACGGCGGGTTGCCTTTAAGGGGTATACGGGTGTCCATAACTCCCTTTCGATAACCCCGGTCGGACGCCGGGGGACAGGGATGTTACAAATGGTATCAGAGCGGGGGTTAAGATCCCTTAGTGCTATTCTAAGGGGTCGGCATTTCCAAAATTTTCAAAATCTTGTTTTAAAGAAAAAGAGTTTGTGAAAGTTTGATACTTTAGAAAGTTGTGAGATGTTTTCAAAAAAAAAAAAAAAAAAAAAAAAAAACCACCCATTATATCCATGCTTCTATTATGGTTCGGATCGATTTCTTTACTGCAGGATGTTTCCGCTTGATCACTACGAGTGGAGGATGCCGCGTATGCACTACGGGCGAGTGGGCACCCGGGAGTATGCCCGAAAACTGTACTGTGACGCAGAGGGGAACTGGGTGCAGCCCATGTTTCCAGAGCCGGAGGAACAGTTCCGAGAAATTCCCGTTCGTCGGGTACCCTCACGAGCAGACTGTGAGCCGTAAGGTGACAATGCCACATTTCCAGAGGATGGCTATGGAGCAGCGCATGCTGCGGGGCTGTGCGACCTTCCAGCTTGCCCCAGATGACGATTTCCGAGGAAGCGTGGTCGCCCAAGCAAGGCGGCTAGGGTCACTTGGGAACCCCCGAGAGCATTTGCTGGGGAATGCCAGTGTGGAGCACTGTTTCAGAATAAGCAGAAGGTCCGATCAGTTGCTGGCTACACGGAGGACTTCATCAACCAAGCCAAGTTGTGCAAGCCTAAGAGCGCGGAAATGTGGTGTAGCTGGTATAAGCATGGACTACGTAAGGACATTCAGGCTCAGCTGAAAGGAGTCTTGGAACCTCTTGAGTTTGCTCTGGTACAACGGATGGCGGGATTCGCAATCGAGGCAGAGGGACAGATTGAAGCCAAGGAAACCGGCCAAGGAAAACCAGGAGGGGGAGAACCGAAGGCGGACATGGTGGAACCAACCAAGGAGAAACGGGGACGTCCACAGGAGCCTTCTACGGGACCAGACGACTGCGACTGTGACATACTAGTTCAGGCGGTGCAGAAGTCAAGCAAAGTGAGAGACTACCTGGGGGAGTTCTTGCATACCGCCAAGCAGTGTCTGCCCAAGCCTGCAAAGGAATGGTGTAGGTTGTTCAAAGCCGGACTTCGCAGAGAGATACGCGAGAAGCTGGATGGTGTCTTGGAGCCCTAGAGTTTGCCCTTGGGAAGAGAATAGCTAGTCAAGCCATAACTGCGGAAGAGAGGATTGCAGAGAAGATTACAAAGACCGAGCATCACTACGTACTGGGGGAAGACGGAGACCCGGTTCAGGCAGATGGGGACATTCGCATAGCAGCCCTTGGGTCCGAGGACGACAGTACCCCCACACGTGGTGGTGGGTGGCTGAGCGAGTAGGATCATTTCTCGGGAGTAGGACACGCGCGTTGATTAGGTTATGGTTTTCATTTCATCGATTGTTGGTTGGTGTTATTTCCTTTTGTTAGGCATTCTGTGTTTGTACAGATGCCATGAGCTTTCTGAACTATTGTAGTCCTACTCCATTTTCATCTATTGAATTCATTCGTTGGTTTTAAGATGATCGAGTGAAGGTTAAAGTACGGGTTATAAGGAATGAAGGAGTAGGATGAGTATAATTCATTTACGGGAGTTCGGATTTAGTTAGGAACCATCTAAAACGGGAAGAAAGGACGTGTCCGAAAGCAGGAACCGTAACCATGGCGTGGTATCATCTCAGATAGTGATTTCTTTTCCCTTCATGGAGATTCTCCAACTAATAAGATCCTAGGATGTATTCTCTGGATGATATGGATAGATCCTTGCAAGATCGAGGCAAAGACTCAAGATCTTCAAGGTAGTGGACTGATGGTTGATTCAAAGAGTTGCGGAAAGACTCCTTGACACTTTTAGATGACTAGGTTGGATATGACACACCAACTTAGACGCCTAGGGTTTGATGGATACTATACACCAACAAGATCACTCAAGAACTCGTAAACAAGTTTAAGAGAGAACAAGGTTTTTGATTAAAAGATGATTGCATAGAAAGAAGCTTGCGACAAGTTTAAATAGAGAGAAGACTTGAACAGGCTCAAGTTCTCGAGATCATTAAAGGGAACACGCTCCCTTGGTAATCAAACAAAGACCAAAGACTAAAATTTAAAGAGTTTGCAACACATAAGAAATAAATAAAGACTATAGATTAAAGATAACATAAGGTAGATATGTGGTTGGTCCAAAGCATCCGAGATGCACCAAAGATACATCATCTAGGTGATATGAAAGTGAACTCATGGCCTCATTAAAAACCTTAGTTGGAAAACCCAGTGGGACAAAACCAACTAAGGGAAAAAGAGTACACACAAGCCACTTGCCTAGATGATGATCAGCTTGAAGGTTCAGCTTGAAGTGTGGTAAGTGTGTCTTGGTTGCTCAAGCTACGACCAAGACAATCTTCTTGCTTCCAAGACATCTTAAGTATGTTTCCAACAGCTTCATGGAGTCTTCTTGTCATTGCACGAGTCATGGGACCTTTGGGAATGACCAAGGCATCTCCATCTTCATCTTGCTTATCCTTGATCACCTCTTCTATATCTTTATCAAGTTGTTGGTCCATGATCACATCATCCCCTCCCTCTTGAAAAGGATTTGTCCTCAAATCTGGTTCATCTGCAATAAAAGGGATCAAGTCAGTAATATTGAAACTATTACTCACATCATACTTACCTTGGAGATCGAGCTTGTAAGCATTGTTGCTGATCTTCTTTGTGACCTCAAAAGGTCCATCTATTCTCGGCATGAGCTTGGACTTCCTTTGATTAGGAAACCTCTCTTTCCTTAGGTGAACCCATACTAGATCACCTACTTCAAAGACCATCTCTCATTTGCCCTTATTAGCATGTTTAACATACTGCTTGGTTTTCTCTTCAATATTGCGCCTTGCTTGCTCATGAAGTTGTTTCACCATCTCTGCCTTCCTTTTGCCATCCATACTAATCCTTTCACACTCAGGTAAAGGTATTAAATCCAAAGGAGAGGTGGGATTGAACCCATAAACAATTTCAAAAGGAGAAAACTTAGAAGCAGAGTGCACAGCATGATTATATGCAAATTCACAATGAGGCAAACAGTCTTCCCATGATTTCAAGTTCTTCTTAATGAATGCACACAAGAGTGTTCCTAAAGTTCTATTCACTACTTCAGTTTGACCATCAGTTTGTGGGTGACAAGTAGTTGAGAACAACAGTTTAGTGCCTAACTTAGACCAAAGTGTCTTCCAAAAGTAACTAAGAAACTTGGTGTCTCTATCAGATACTATAGTTCTAGGCATACCATGCAAACGCACAATCTCTTTAAAGAACAAATTAGCAATATGCAATGCATCATCAGTTTTGTGACAAGCAATGAAGTGAGCCATTTTGGAGAACCTATCAACAACTACAAAGATTGAATCCTTTCCGGTTCTAGTCCTAGGCAATCCAACAATAAAATCCATAGAGATGTCATTCCAAGGATGGTTAGGAATGGGTAAAGGAGTATACAAACCGTGAGCTTGGACTTTGGACTTAGCTTGTTTACAAGTTGCACATCTCTCACAGATTTTCTCCAGATCTCTCTTCATGCGAGGCCAAAAGAAATGATCCTGCAAAACTTTAAGCGTCTTGGCAATACCAAAATGTCCCATAAGACTTCCTCCATGGGCTTCCCTAACAAACAAATCCCTCAAAGAGCAATTAGGCACACACAAACGATTATCATAAAAGAGAAATCCATCTTGTCTAAAATAATGACCAGCAGCAAACTTTTCACAAGACTTGTATGCCTCTTTAAACTCAGGATCAGTTTCATACATTTCTTTAAGCTGTTCAAAGCCTAGTAGCTTAGCATCAAGAGTGTTTAAGAGAACATACCTTCGAGATAGTGCATCAGCCACTATATTGTCCTTACCTTGTTTGTATTTGATCACATAAGGAAAGGTTTCTATGAACTCAACCCATCTCGCATGTCTTTTGCTCAGCTTGTTTTGTCCCTTAAGATACTTGAGAGACTCATGGTCTGTGTGGATGACAAACTCCTTAGGCCATAGATAATGTTGCCAAGTTTGCAAGGCCCTCACCAAAGCATACAACTCCTTGTCATACGTTGCATAATTGAGAGTTGCCCCTCCAAGCTTCTCACTGAAGTATGCTATGGGTCTTTTATCCTGCATCAATACAGCACCAATTCCAATTCCTGAGGCATCACATTCTATTTCAAAGGTTTTAGAAAAATCAGGAAGCATAAGAAGAGGGGAGTGAGTAAGCTTCTCTTTAAGGATTTTGAATGAAGTTTCTTGTGCTTCTCCCCACTTGAATCCTACATCCTTCTTGATGATCTCGGTCAGGGGAGCTGCTATAGTGCTGAAATCCTTCACAAAGCGCCTATAGAAACCTGCTAGCCCATGAAAACTCCTCACTTCTCCCACTGTAGTTGGAGTTGGCCACTCTTGTATGGCTTTGATCTTCTCGGGATCAACCTTCACTCCATCTGCACTCACAATAAAACCTATAAAAACCAAGTTATCTGTGCAAAAGGTGCACTTCTTTAGATTAGCATAAAGCTTCTCTTTCCTCAAAACATTTAAAACAGCCCTAAGATGTTCTATATGATCATCAAGACTTTTGCTATAGACTAGGATATCATCAAAGTATACTACGACAAAGATGCCTATGAATGATCTAAGCACATGATTCATCAATCTCATGAATGTACTAGGAGCATTGGTTAATCCAAAAGGCATGACTAACCACTCATACAAACCATGCTTAGTTTTGAATGCAGTTTTCCACTCGTCTCCCTCTTTCATCCTAATTTGATGATATCCACTCTTAAGATCTATCTTAGAAAATATGGCAGAACCATGCAATTCATCAAGCATATCATCAAGTCTAGGGATAGGGTGTCGATACTTCACTGTTATGTTGTTGATTGCTCTACAATCAACACACATGCGCCAGCTACCATCTTTCTTAGGCACAAGAAGCACTGGTACTGCACATGGACTCAAGCTCTCTCGGATATGACCCTTCTCCATCAGTTCCTCTACTTGTCTTTGCAATTCTTTAGTCTCCACTGGATTAGTTCTGTATGCAGGTCGGTTTGGTAGTGTGGAACCAGGTACAAAGTCTATCTGATGCTCAATCCCACGAACTGGAGGTAAACCATTGGAACTATCTTCTGGAAACACATCTGCATATTCCTGTAAAAGAGAAACTAGTTCACTCGAATGGTCCGGTGTATGATCAGTGGTGGTTAGCAAAGATTCTTTAAACACAAGCAACAAAATAGAGTTTTGAGAGTAGAGAATTCGTTTGACATCTCCCTGTTTGGCATAGAAGCTATGCTGCTTGTTGAGATCAGTTTTGAGTTCAATCTCTTTCTTTTTCTGTAGATGGAGCTGATCCTCTTGCACTTCTTTAGGGGTTAATGGTACCAGCACTGTCTTCTTTCCTCTGAATTCAAACGAGTGCTTGTTGGTGAAGCCATCATGTATCACATGTCTATCAGATTGCCATGGTCGTCCGAGAAGAATATGGCTTGCTTCCATAGGTTTCACATCACATAAGATCTCATCCTCATATCTCCCTATGGTTATAGGTACCATTACTTGATCAGAGACCCTCATCTCGCCCTGCTCATTAAGCCACTGCAGTCTATATGGTTTTGGATGCTTCTGAACTTGCAAACCCAATTTCTTGACCATAGTCTCGCTAGCCACGTTGACGCAGCTGCCTCCATCAATGATAAGACTACATACCTTCCCTTGAACCAAACACCTAGTGTAGAACAAGTTCTCTCGCTGCTCAATCTCATCTGTCTTAGTTTGAAGATTCAAGAGCCTTCTTGTCACTAGCAACCTTCCCTTGACCGGTTCTTCTTCAAACTCCTCTTCAGTCTGCTCATGATCAGTGTGTATCTTCTCATCTTGAGACATATACTCCCCTGTGTCAAGAAGAATCATCGTCTTCTTATTAGTACACTCATTGGCATAGTGCCCACGCCCTTGACACTTAAAGCACTTGACATCTCTGGTTTTGGAACCAGTGGCTCCTGTCTTTCCTTTGTCCTTGCTGTAAATGTTGCTAGGCTTGGTATCATCTTTCTGATAAGGTTTACTCTCCTTCTGGTAGTTAGGCTTATCTTCCTTAGGACTTTGGAACCGAGTAGTCCCATAGCTTCCACGTGAATGTCCCTTCCTCTTGAGCTGCTGCTCCACTAGAATGGCCTTATGCAACATCTCTTCTATTTCCACATAGTGTTGCATCTCTACCTTATCTTGTATTTCTCGGTTGAGCCCTCCAAGAAACCTTGACATAGTAGCTTCTCTATCTTCTGATATACTGGCTCTCAACATCAACAGCTCCATATCTTGATAGTATTCCTCTACGGTCTTAGCTCCTTGAGTGAGTTTTCTTAGTCTCTGGTGAAGATCCCTGTGGTAGTGGCTCGGTACAAACCTCTTGCGCATAAGAGACTTCATCTCACTCCATGTTTCCACTGGATATTCTTGGTTAAGCCGCCTCATGGTAACCAGTTGATCCCACCAGCTCAGAGCATAGTCATAGAACTCAGTTGCAGCAAGTTGGATTCGTTGAGTGTTGGTATAGTTCTTACAATTGAAGACAATCTCAATCTTCTTCTCCCACTCCAAGTAGGCATCCGGATCAACCTTGCCATGAAAAGGAGGTATTTTGAGCTTAACTCCACCAAGCTCTTCTTTCTTAGGTCTCCTAACTTCATGATCACGCCTCTGCCTTCTACTCACTCTAGAAGAAGAAGAACCACTATGTTCAGACCGGCTGCGCTCATAGTAGTTGTCAGTCTCTTGTGATCCAGCATGTTCTCTACGGTCTCTCCTTGGTTCAGGATGATTTTGTGGACTCTGACCTCTTCTTTCTCTCCTAGACTCATTACTATGGCCCTGACCAGTAGCTTGTCTTAGCTCTTGTCTTATCTCATCACGAAGACCCGTGATGCTAGTCTTGATCATCTCAGCCACAGTAGTGATTAGAGTTTGTTGTAACTGCTCGGTCATCTCTTCCCTTAGAAGTCTACTCTTCCTTACAAGTTCTGCTTCCTCATCTGACTCGTTCCCCATTGGTACCTGAGACAAAGAAACAATCAAAACAAGTAAGTTGTTCAAGAAATTTTTTAAAAGGAAACAACTTTGATTAAAAGGAAAACTTGCGATCTAAGGTAACACGATTTGAAAAGATCAATACTTGATAACTTCTATCACACGAAATCGAAATAGATCAAGATCAAATATGATGAAACTTCCTAGATCTATCAGGATTTGATTCAAACAACAACAATAGGTAATTAAACGATCAGATCTAGCGAAATAACTCAAAGATGAACACAGATCAATCGATGGATTCAAAAGAAGTCGAAGGGTTCAAATAAAATCAAAGAGAAATCGAGAACTTCCCTATCCAGAGTGCTCTGATACCACTTAATAAGATCCTAGGATGTATTCTCTGGATGATATGGATAGATCCTTGCAAGATCGAGGCAAAGACTCAAGATCTTCAAGGTAGTGGACTGATGGTTGATTCAAAGAGTTGCGGAAAGACTCCTGGACACTTTTAGATGACTAGGTTGGATATGACACACCAACTTAGATGCCTAGGGTTTGCTGGATACTACACACCAACAAGATCACTCAAGAACTCGTAAACAAGTTTAAGAGAGAACAAGGTTTTTGATTAAAAGATGATTGCATAGAAAGAAGCTTGCGACAAGTTTAAATAGAGAGAAGACTTGAACAGGCTCAAGTTCTCGAGATCATTAAAGGGAACACGCTCCCTTGGTAATCAAACAAAGACCAAAGACTAAAATTTAAAGAGTTTGCAACACATAAGAAATAAATAAAGACTATAGATTAAAGATAACATAAGGTAGATATGTGGTTGGTCCAAAGCATCCGAGATGCACCAAAGATACATCATCTAGGTGATATGAAAGTGAACTCATGGCCTCATTAAAAACCTTAGTTGGAAAACCCAGTGGGACAAAACCAACTAAGGGAAAAAGAGTACACACAAGCCACTTGCCTAGATGATGATCAGCTTGAAGGTTCAGCTTGAAGTGTGGTAAGTGTGTCTTGGTTGCTCAAGCTACGACCAAGACAATCTTCTTGCTTCCAAGACATCTTAAGTATGTTTCCAACAGCTTCATGGAGTCTTCTTGTCATTGCACGAGTCATGGGACCTTTGGGAATGACCAAGGCATCTCCATCTTCATCTTGCTTATCCTTGATCACCTCTTCTATATCTTTATCAAGTTGTTGGTCCATGATCACATCACCAAACTCCCCCTAAAGGTCACCACAAAAGGAAGCATGATGACGATGGACTCTCTCTCGGCTCCTTTGAAGCGAAGCGGCTCAGGAACTCATCGAAAGTCACGGACTTTTCTCAACCCTCTGCCGTCGGCAACATGCTCGAAGCTTTAGACGGTGGCAAGTTCGGGGGCGCCACCAAGGAGTGGAAGAAGTGGCTAATCGGAGGATGGGGCTTGTGTATCTGGTTATATCCATCGCCGGCTCATACTGCGCTTGGAGCAGCAGCAGATGATGAGGAGTTTTTGAGTTGGAGAATCAACTTGCTGTTGATTGTGTGATTGATTTGGATGGTGTGGGTGCTGAGAAGAAAGCTCTCTGTGTGGTCCCTTCTTTCACTGAGATTGTGATTCTTGATCCTGATGATGAGGATGATGTTGTTGAAAGTGAGAAGCCCAAGTACCCATTTCAGTCAACCCTTGTGCAGCGCCAGAAGAGTCAAGGTAATGTGGTGCCTTGACGCCGCAATCCGTTTTTGAGGAGGTTGTGTTGAGGAAGGGGAAGGACATGTCTTGTGCCATTACTCCATTCCATTTATCAAATTCGTTCGTTGGTTTTAAAGACCCTGAGCAAAGTGTTAGTGACTGGTTTGTTCCCGGGGGTGATGGGTGATTATGTGGGTGTATTCCTGATCCGGACGAATGAGTTTAAGCCTGGAATTCGACCAGTCATGGGGAATCAAGGTGTTACCTTTAGTGTTCTGATGTAGATTCTGAGTTGAAGCATGTTAGTCGAGGACGGTTGTATTAGTGAATATGTATGGATTTGCCACAAAAGTTACATGTACCATATGGAAATGGGATCGTCAAGACGGACCGACTGACCCGAGTAGCAAGCTTATGTGCTGGAATAGGAAGAAGGTGGAGGGTACATATACCGCTGATGAAAGCTTGCGCAATCCTACAACCATGGAAGTACTTGTACAAGGAACGTTTGAGAGATCGTTTAAGAACCTTGTATGCTTGATCGAAGTGGGGGAGAACTAATGACAAAGCGAAGAAGACCTATGAAACCTCGAAGCAAGTAGTACCGCCTGAAGTGACCTGGGAGTAGTATAAAGCCGCAGCGAGATAGTACCAAGGGATATCATGGATTGCAGAAACCGTTGGAAGATATTGGTGCTCCGTGTACTGCTTGGGTAAGGGATGTTAAGAAATGGGAGTTCTACACGCGGAATTCGGGGACGAATTCCATTTAAGTGGGGGAGAGTTGTAACATCCCTATCCCGGGCCTATTTTTGTTTTAATGAGAACGGGCTTCTCTACGGCCCATTTGACAATAACTTAGGGTTCTCTGCAGTTTCTTATAAATAGAACTGCAGCCCCCTTCTCTTCTCTCCATCAGAAACAGAAGCGAAGCCCTGCAGAGATTCCCGGAGACTGGAAGCCCTAGCCGTCAAGCTCTTTTCCCTGCGCCGTCGTCTCTCTCTTCTCTCTTTTCTCTCTCCCTCCTCCCGTACGATCTCTTTCTCACCTCGGCGCCCTCTCCCTCTCTCTTTGCCGGCGGTCGATTGGTGGTGGTGGTGGTGGTGGTAGCCGTGTGGTGTGGTGGTGTGGTGGTGACCAGATCTGATCTCGTTTCCCCTTATCTCTTGTTCCAAATCTAGGCTAAGGTGAGGTGTCTTGAACCCATCTTGCTCCCTTGATCTCTATACTGCCTATGTTGGATCTAGGATTGATTAGTCCTTGTTTGAAAGTTAGGGTGTTAGATCATGATGAAAGCTAGGGTGTTAGATGCATAATCATGATGCATAAGAACATTCACACTGTTAAATGGGACTTAATGGACTGCCTTGTGTTGATGTGGTTATTATTGATGTGGATGCTTGTGTGATTGGTTTGTGTCCCATGTGTTGATATGTGAATGGAAGCTAGGTTGCTAGAGAGGTGATTGCATAAGTTGATAGAGATTCAGTTGGCATCATGAATGATGAGTGGTTTATAAATGTATGCTATGTGAAGTGTATTGTGTGAGACACCGATAATGGGTGGCGTCTAATGTTTGAGAATGAGTCTAATGTTAAAGTATGAGAAGTGATAAGTGTGTTCATGAATATGAGTCTATGTGAAAGGAATGAGAAGGTTAAAGTGAAAGTGAATGTTAAAGTGAAAGAGAATGAGTATGTGAAAGTGGATAAGAACGAGGATGAGAAATGAGTATGAGTATGAGAATGAGAAAGGAGTTGGTTAAGTAAACGAGTCAACGAACTTGCTTGTAGTCCTGTTTGGACCACCGAGAACGGGTGGACGTCTAGAGTCTAGGATGTGATGTGACCCGTGGGACAGTAGCCTAACACGAGGTACCCACGGGAAGTAATGAGGATTGCCTACCGCGAGATGCGGGATAAAGAAGATGTGGCGCCTAGGATCGAGTCAATGCCGAGTCGTGGCATAATTATGGCTATTATGACCGGGTGGCGGACAGTGCCGATGGGCCAACGAGCTGCAACTCGGATAGCCATTTAGGAAGCTGAGGGGGGGACGGTTACCCGAGAGAAGGGCGCCCCTTTCAGGATAGGCTGGACGGGTAGGGAGACCCGTAAACGGCTATAGGTCCTTACGTCTAGGTTGCTTGGTGTCGAGTCAGCTCGTTGTTGAAGTCTAGTTCTTTGAGTGAAGTGTAATTGAGTATGAGTTCTTTGAGTTGATTGATTGCTAGGTTGTTAGAAATGGTGTTGTTTTGAAATATCTTTTGTTGCATTGATTGATTGTAGTGACTGGTCAGTTCTGGCTTCCGCATAGAGTAATGTAGAGTGTCTTGCGGGCAAGCTGGACTAGAGCCACTTCACTGAGTAATCTAATTGCTCACCCCTCCCATTTCCATTTCCCTATGCGCAGGACTGTAAGTAGAAGTAAATGGATACGGGTGGATTGGAATTTCAAAGAAAGCAATGCGTCCGTCGACTCTTGGGACCAGTAACAGACACGGCGGGTTACCTTTAAGGGGTATACGCGTGTCCATAACTCCCTTTCGATAACCCCGGTCGGACGCCGGGGGACAGGGATGTTACATATATCCTCTCTTTGAACACGCTCAGCTCTAGATAACATATGAAATGTTACTACCAAGTAACAAAATACTAAACTAAGTTTCTACTATCTAAGTTATATACAGTACTAGATATAAGTCTGTTGCGTTGCAACGGGATTTTTGATGTTTTAATCTAATAAAGAACATAAAGTAATAATAATTTTATTATAATTTTATGACTGATTTGCATATGTTGTGTGAAATTTATTTTATAATTAAAAATTTTACATAAGTTCAAGTTAAAGTTTTATTTTATAATCATCATACATAGATGAATTTTATTTATTTATTTAATAGATAGTTTTTATTCATGATTTTATTAAATAATTTATTATATTGTTGAATTTAATAATTTAATTTTGTTAATAATTTTTAAGTTGCTTGGTTCTTCAAAGTTGATAATTAATATGATGGAAATTATATATTTAAAATGTGACTTGTTCTAATATTATATCATAATTAAAAGAATATATACTAAGATAATAACCAAAACTAAATTTTTAGAAAGTAATTATTAATATTATTTAATAGTAATTTTCCATTTTTGAAACCCTAACCAAAATATAATTGCAAAAGATTATTTGATAACAATTTGTTTTCTAATATTGTGACATGTGTTTTAAATATGTAATGATTAAAAATATATGTACCATGAAAATAAAATAAACGAAGTTTGAAACAACTAATTTTAAAACTTATTAGAAAAACAATTTTAAAATTATTTAATAGTAACTTGAAGAATTTTCTTTTTCAATTAACAGAAAAAAACAGATTTGAAAAATAAATTATTTAATACTAATTTTCTTTTCCTAAAATTTTAATGAAATCTTATCATAAAATACTATATTGAGCCTAGTTTTTCAAAATTAATGGGTAACATGGTTGTGGCACATGACAATTATATATTTTAAAATGTGATATGAGTTAAACTATCTCATAAATAAATAAATATATACTAAGATAACAAAAATTTCTGTTAATAGTTTATCATAAATACTATTTAATAGTAATTTCTATTTTTAAAATTTTAAACAAAATATAATTTCAAATAATATTTGATGATACTTTTATTTTAAATATTGTGAAATTTGTTAGAATATTTTATGATTAAAATTATATATACTATGAAACTATAAAATTAATTTCTAAAAAAATATTTCAAAATTATTAAATATTATGTTTAAATTTTAAAATATTTAGTAGTAATTGTAAGATAAATTCTATTTTAAAATACTTTAGAAAAATATTTTTAAAATAGTTTATTTAATAACAAATTAATTTTTTAATTAAAATATTATTTTTCTATTTACTCTAGTTTTTAATGCACATTTTTATCCTAAAATTTGTTATAGAAATGTCATTTACTAAATTATTGTTTTCTCTATATTCTTTTATTTCGTAATTTTCATCTCTTTTGAACATGTTTTTCTAATACATGTTATTAACATAAAACTAAAAACCATCAAATATTCATGTTGTTGATATAAAATATTTTATGGAGCAGTGAATATATCATAAAGTAAGGTTTCCAGTTTCTAAAGTAAATAAAAAAATTGTCAAAATACTACATTCATATTATTACTTTTCATGTTTACACTAACCACTATTATATTTTCACTTTTAAAAAGGAAAAAAAAATATTTATAATCCTAGAATTAACGTCGACCAAAAAAAACTAAGTTTAACTAATTTAGACTTATGATTTAGAGTTGAGAGATGGGGTAATGTTAAGGGTTTAGGTTTGATATTTTTACATATATAAAATTATATATGAAGTCTTTAAGATAATACTAATTATTTTAAGAAACAACATTTGCATTAATAAAGAAATATTTTTATAGAGTGATAACTATTATTGTACAAACGCCTAATCATTATTGTGGCAATAATTTACATAGGCAGCATGACAATAATGACAAAAGAAATCAACATGAGTTTGTAAGAAGAAAAGAATATATGCGAAGATAAAGATACAGAACCGTACCTTGTATTTTTCTTGAATCAATAATTATACTTGGTGATCAAATATGAGGGAATATATATATATATATATAGATGTGAATAATTGTATTTTTTTGGTTTATGATCTTTTTAATTATAATTTGAATAAAAGAAAATTAACATTATATAGTCTTTTACATTTTTTGGTCTAAGATTTTTTAAAAAAGATAACTACTATCAAATATTTCTTGACAGTTTTTTATTTCTTTAAAGTTATATTTTCTTCATGATTTGAATAAAAGAAAATTAACATTAAGCAATTTTTTGGTTTAACATTTTTAAAAAGGATAACTAAAATTAAATATTTTTAAATTTATTTTTTATGATTTTAGAAAAGGAAAATTAGTGTTAAATATTGTACAAACTGATTTTTGTTTAAAACACATGTCACAATCTTAAACTTTTAATTATCATGTGTCGCGATCATGTTAATTAGTAACTTTGAAAAACAAAGTTTCATTGGTCTAAGATTTTTCCAAAAAATATAATTACTATCAAATACTTCTTGACAGTTTTTTTTATTTCTTTACAGTTATCTTTTCTTCATGATTTCAATAAAGGAAATTAACATTAATCAATTTTTTTTACAATTTTTTTGGTTTAAGCTTTAAAAAAAGGATAATTACGATTAAATATTATATACATTTATTTTTTCTTTATAATTTTAGAAAAAAAAATTAGTGTTAAATATTTTACAAATTGATTTTAGTTTAAAACACTTGTCACAATCTTAAAATTTTAATTGACATGTGTCGTGATCACTAACTTTGAAGAACCAAACTTTATTATAATAAGAAAAAAAATTTTGTTTAGAATTCTGAAAAAAGGAAAAATTCTGAAACAATTAATATTAAGTGAATTTTAACTATTAAATAATTTTTACAATTAGATTATTAAAAATTCGTATTATATAAGTACATATATATTTTAATCATTATATATTTAAAAACATGTAAAAATATTAGAAAAATATTATCAAAAAAATATTTTACAATTATCTTTTTTTTTAGAATTTTTAAAATTATTATATATATATATATATTTAATTATGAGATATTTTAACAAATATCAAAATTTTAAATATATAACTGTCATGTGTCACAATCATGTTAATTAATAATTTTGACATGTGTTTTAAACTAAAATCAGTTTGTAAAAATATTATCTTTTGTTTAGAAATTTTAAAATTGGAAAATTACTATTAATAATATTTATAATAAGGTTTTTAATTATGAGATAGATTAACACATGTCATAATCTTAAAGAAGGAAAAATTCTGAAAAAATAATATTAAATAATTTTTAACTATTAAAAAATATTTACAATTAGATTATTCAAAATTCGTTTTTTATTATATAAGTACATATATTTTTAATCATTATATATTTAAACACATGTAAAAATATTAGAAGCAAAATTACTATCAAATAATCTTTTACAATTATATTTTGTTTAGAATTTAAAAAATGGAAAATTACTATTAATAATATTTATAATAATTTTTAATTATGAGAAAGATTAACACATGTCACAATCTTAAATATATTGTTTAAAATTTTAAAAATAGAAAATTACTATTAATAATATTTATAATAAGATTTTTAATTATGAGATATATTAACACATGTCACAATCTTAAAGTTTTAATTGCCATGTGTTGCGATCATGTGAATTAGTAACTTTGAAGAATCAAGCTTTATATAATAAGATAATCAAATTCGTATTAATTACAAGTTACAACGGTAAAAAAAATTCATAAATATAAAAATAGAGTAGCAATGCTAGTACTCGACAATGGACTCTCTTTCTATGTTTCGTTCATTAGACTACTCTTACTTTATCCGGTGTGGGATCCAGAAATTTTTTTTAACCGGTATCATAAATAAAATTAATTATTTAATTTAAATATTTATTTTTAAAAATTACTAAATTAGTGATTATATACAATATTATAATTTTAGATTAATTTTTATTATTTAAAAGCCCAAATAAAAAAATGACAATAACTAAATGTTCAAATTTGGGTTTAGAAAAGCAAATATTCAAATGTGGTTTTAGAAACCCTAAAAAAGCAATGCCAATAACTAATTTAAACTATTTTCATTCTAAAAACATATGGATCCAAACAAATAAATCTTTATATATAAAAGACAATTCTTTCTCTCCAGGTTGAGCCAAGTCGACATCCAGGTCAAAAATTTGTGCTTGCTCCTGCTGACACGTGTCCCCTTTGTTAGTGATACGGTGCGTTTGATTTGTCTGGCAGATGGTTCGTGATTTTGGGCTTGAGGGCTCGCGACGTTTACAGCCCATAGTCCACTTATCTTGCAGGAACCCTAAATTTGTGGCGAAGAACACGATTGAGACCTGCGTCTCACATCGTTTGGCGGAGACGATCCAGTTCCGTAACGAGGGAGTTATGATTTCACGTCTTTACTTTTATTGTCTTAAATCCCATTTAATCAGACGTGAAATGAGATCTCTTCAGTTGCGTTGTTCGTTAGGCGAATCCGTGTATAAATAGGTTCGACTCTCACTTTTGATAATCGCGCTTCTGAAATCTCTCTGCTACTATTCTCGTTTATATTCATCTCTTACTACTCATCCCTCTTCATGGCTAACTCAAAAGTGTTTTTTTCGACCTGAAATCCGGACGGTGTTCGCCTGTTGTGGAGGCGAGGCTGCTGAGATTCTGGGAGGCAAGGAATGTCAAGCGTGGTGGGGAGCTAATGTGGGCCGATCTGCTCTTTGTGGACGTTAACGTGAGTGTTTCCTATCCGATTTGCTCTTCTAGATATCGAATGGTTTGAACCTTAATTTTCTGTCGTACTGATGTTATCTCACGTGATTTTTATTATGAGTACTGTTAGTGTTTCCGTTAAACTGATCATGTTACTTCAGATTTGTAGTATAATTTGATTCCTAGATATCTTGGTTTGTCTGATTTATTATCGTTTTTTCTGTTGCATTGATCATGTTGATTCAGTTTTGTAGTATAGTTATGACTATGTTGCTTCGGTTTTGTGATGTAATTCAGTTGGACTGATCGTGTTGCTTCGATATTGTGGTGTGATTTGTTTTTTTTAAGAATTTCGGTTTGTCTGAGTTTTTTTCTTTCTTATAATAATAGATTTTTAGTGTCTCCCTTACCCTTTCAGGTTCCGTCCCCAGTCAGAGTTGGTTGGTTTGAACCATACACTGAGGAAAAATGATGACAAAAGGAATATGGTGTAGTGCTGCAGGCTCCACTTCCAACAGGTCCATTACAGCACTAACAAGAAATATCACACGGGTGAAGATTAACTTCCCAGCGTCACAAAAGTCGCTCTTCTTGCTCATTGTTTTGAAAAGACCAGAATGATCCTTTCGGCAATTCCAGAAATAATTGTTTTTATGTGCGGCAGAGACACACATCACAGGTAACATAATATTGTCTTCAATGTTTGATTCCTTTGACAACGTAAAACTTTCTTGCTCAAATGTGGCGTTATCTTTCCTCACAACATCGATAAACTTGTCAATGAGTGCCCCTCCATGGTTTTTATGAATATCAAATATGACTTCTGACATACACCTTCGATCTAACTGATCTTGATGTTGAGAGAAACTTCTTTCGCAATAGAGAGAATGCACCTTCGAGATGTTTAGAAACTCTACATCTTGATCTTTGGAAGACTTTAGTACATCTTTTTGTTCAGCGGACAGACCTCGAACAAAAACAGTTTGTGAGCTAGTAACCAAGACCAATAGTCATCTTCTCTATTCTTCCCATGCTTAAAATCTTGTCTAACGTCGCAGATCCGTTGTTTAACATACGTATCTTCTTATATGTCTCATTCAACTCACATTCCAAATTCACTCTTTTCTCTTTCTCGCACGCAAGGGCCTCCTGAAGTTCAATAATCTTGTTTTGCAATGCAAGTTTCTCAGAAAGAGTCATCACACTCACATCATCCCTTTTGTCTTGATTAAACGGTAGAATACGAACCTTTGTTTCCAACAACTCTGTTTATGAGGCAATGTTTGTTGGAGCACGATGATTTTTATATGCATGTTCTGTATTCCGAGCTCGATCTGGTGGTTTGCGAACCATGTGTAGATGAAAATTCTTTCTCCATACATCATAACTCATATGCCGATTCATTGCATCCACATAAATCTTTTTGTCCTCCAGGTCAAAGAGTAGAACATGTTCTGGTTTTTTCTCTTCAAAGCATTCTTCTTTTGTTGAAAAACTTTGAATCTTAAAATAGTTATGGCTCCAGTCAGATGTTTTGGGCATCATTTGCAAGTGATGAGTTGTATCCCTGAGATCAAAATTCTTTTTGACATCATTACTTGTTGCAAAATCTTCTTGAGAAATAGCTGGAGTCTCTCGAGCATATATTGACTCGTTAATATATACGCTTCCATCTTCCACTTTTTCCACTGTAACTTGGTTAATCTCGTCTTCTTCGAACATGTCATAGATTGGAGCAATTTCTGTAACGTCTTCTTCAGCCACGTAGGTTAAAAATTTTTTTGTATCATCTTGATCAAACACATCAAATATAGGATCAAAATTTTGCTCTGGAAAGTCTTCTTCCTCTTCTTTTGAATCATAAACGTCAAAAACCGGTCCTCCAAGTTGAGCAGCATAGGAGTTCTTGTTGTCTCTTGTGTTAGAAATTTTTGCATCCAAATCTTCATACTCTTTATCCAAGTCTGAATCATTGTTGTTGAGACAGCGAGCATACTGCTGAATAATTGGAGTAAACGAATTCTTGTTCCCCTCTGCGTCTCCGTTATTACCACCATGTTTATGCTGTTCATGGGGGATTGCAGGGGTCGTACGTTGTGTGATTAAGTTTGTCACAGTGGTCACAAGATTGCGATTTGGGCTTGAAGGTCGGCGATAGATTGTTTGGTGGCTGGAGTGTCGTCCTCAGTTTGTTGCTGAGAACGGCGATGGTGATAGGTATGAACCATCGTAGCGGGTTGAGAAAGTTTCGGAGCGTAGCAAAGCTCGGATACCAACCTGGCGCAGCGTACGAATGGGTGAACGGTCGATCTAAGAATTTAGGGTTCTTCGAGCTTGTTCTTGGATCGATCAAGAGTTTTTTTCGATAGCATCTTGAGACCAACTTCCTGTTTGATGAATTTAATCAAATATAAACAAGGTATTAAAAACAAAAGCTCTAAATTTATTAATCAAAGTCTACCAAACAAAAGAGCATTAGCTTTGTTTATATAGCCCTCTCCTTTAGACAAACCCTAATAGGAAAAATATATTATAAATTTAAGAAAAGAAGAAAATAATCATAACTATCTAAAAGAAAATAAAACCCAAACGAAAGCTGAAAAGCTATTTGAATCTTCTATAGTTATTGTTATCTTGGTGCCATATTTGAAGATATTTCTGCATTAGAAGTATATCATATTTTAATGGTATAGGTTTTTTTTTTGTCAACTTAATATTATTAAGCCAACTTAATATTATTAAGCCACATGGACTTAGAAAAAGAGTACAGATCAAAGCCTTAGACCATGATTATCGGCACGTCCTACACTTCGTCCTTAGGTGATTCGGCGTGGGTCCCACGAATAAATGTCCCAGATTTTCTTCATTTGTCCTTAAATAAGAAGTGTCCTGGTGTTGTCCTTCAATGTTTGGTTCACTTTTAATTTGATTTTTCTTTAAAAATCAGAAAAAAAAATTGTTATAAATATTGTGGTGATGTCCATATGGAAAGTCTTAGATTTACTTGTTCCCTACTCCAAATTAGACTTTGTACCCAAACTATTGTATCCTATATAAGGAGTTCATTATTCATAGAATAAGACACACCAATTCCTCTTTTCTATTATCTACTTTATAACACGTTATCAGCACAAAGTTCTAACGATCTTAAGTTAATAGGTATAGATTTATATTTTTTTATAGTTTTGATCAATATTCAATCCTTCTTCAAATTATGTTTATTATCAATTCATGGTTTCTAAGAATGAATCCATACACTAATACACAGTATGAGCTTAGGAGCTTTAGTCGACAATATTGATCTATCTTTATTTTAAGGAAAGAAAATCGTTTGATTTAAAAGAGATCTTGTCGATATTTATAAGCTAATGCCAGTATGTGTTCGTATGTATTTTCTTTAATCATATGTGGTGATCATATTTTCTTAATGATTAGTATTTCAAAGCATATTGATTTAGTAACTTACGAGTTATATGGCTGCATGTATTTCTGGTTTTGGGTTTCACCTTACGGCTGCATCCCATAGTTTTGTTAATATATATCGAATGGCTCATACCAATTTAGTTTAATAATTTTGGGATTTTGTTAGCCACTGCAGTAAGTAAGTGCGTTTAATTTGACTTGTGAAAATCGTTGAATCAATATTCCTTTATATGACTTGTGAAAATCGTTAATACATTAATTATAGAATATTGATATTGCCTTTATAAATTTTGTACATTAATCTATGCATATATAGTTTGCATTCTATTTTTTTTAAGAATGATTTCATTTTTCTTATCTTTTAATTTATAACTATATTATACATGTGTATTTTAAATTTAAGATTTGACCTTAAAAGATATATTAAGTTTTGGAGAATAATCCAAAGAAGGTTATAATCACCTGAATATGATTACCTAAAGCTCATTATATATTTTGCGTCTAAAGATTACAAGACATAAGTCTGTAAATAAGTCTTAACTATGTTAAATGTTAAGTTTAAAAATAAATTTTCTTGAAGAAAATTTTAATGATGCATATATATTAAAAATACTTGTTGTCCAGTAGACACAAGATTTGAGAAAAGGGATTAAAGAAGTTTATAATTATATTTTGTCTCCTTGAGACTGAGAAAAATAATGAGCTATTGATATAATTGCGTCTAATTGATTATGAACCATTCTCCTGAAGAGAAATATGACATTGAGAAAGAAAATTCACATAAATAGTAATGGTCAAGAAAGTGATCATAAAAGTGGTTGTAGACGTGAATGTGAATATAAATAAGGTCATGACCAATGAGTTTCTTTTTAGAACTCAAATTCTGAATTGAAGTTGAGAAAATAAAGATGGTAATAAAGAAGAGATATTATTCAATCATCTGTAGATGAAAAAAAATTATTGTGAGTACAATATAAGATAGTATAAATCTTATAGAATGTTCAAGAAGATGATATATGATGCTCCAGAAGAGTACATAATATCATGAGTTATTCTTGGGTTCACCCCTAGAGTGAACCTAGAGGTTCACCCAACCAATAGGAATCACTCATTTCACAATTGATATCTTTTAAAAAAAGAAATAAAATATTGTCAAGTTATATTATGTTTTTAAAATAAATAAAATAAAAACAAATAAAAATAATAGTAGTTACAAAAAATGATTTTAAAAAAAAAAATATTTTAAACATCATCAAAAAAAAAAACCCTAAACCCTAAATCATAAACCCCAAACCCTTGAGTATATACCCTAAACCCTTGGGTATACGCTAAACCCTTAGATAATCTTAAAGTCTAAACCCTAAACTTTAGTATATGCAAAAAAATAATTTGATATTTTAACGCCATCATCGAAATACTAAACCATAAATCCTAAACTCTAAATCCTAAACCCTTGGGTAAATCATAAACACTTGGATAAACCTAAATTTTAAACTAAACACTAAAACAATAAATCTTAAAATACTAAACCCTTAATCTTAATCCCTAAATTTTAGTATATGCAAAAAAATAATTTGATATTTTAACGCCATCATCGAAATACTAAATCCTAAACTCTAAATCCTAAACCCTTGGATAAATCATAAACACTTGGATAAACCTAAATTTTAAATTAAAAACACTAAACACTAAAACAATAAATCTTAAAATACTAAACCCTTAATCTTAATCCCTAATTTCTTTTTAGGATTAAGGATTTGGTATTTTAAGATTTAGTGTTTAATGGTTTTAGTTTAGAGTTTAGAGTTTAGGGTTTAGTGTTTTGATGACGGAGTTTAAATTGTTTTTGTTGCATATATTATTATTTTTATTTATTTCTAATACTTTTTATTTTAAAAATATAATATAACTTGATAATATTTTGTTTCCTTTTTTAAAAGATATCAATTGTGAAATGATTGATTCTTATTGGTTGGGTGAACCTCAAGGTTCACTCTAGGGGTGAACCCAAGAATAAGTCTAATATCATTGCACATAAGAATGAAATTTAAATCCTTAATGTGTTATATTCTTATAAGTCTCAAAAGTAAGAAAGATCTAAGAAAGAATACATGGCCCATGTAAGGCATCTTGTGGATTCTAATATGAGATTCAATTGAGATTGATAAACCTGTAGTGTTATCATCTCGAGAGGAAGAGTTAAAGAATCTCATATATTATAATAAGTGAAACATCTAGAAGATTATGTTTCCACTCGAAGTGAGATTGATGAATCCTTTTTAAAGTAAATCTATGGAATTTTGAGACAAGTTATTTTGAGATACTAAGCAAAGGAAATGCTAAATTACTTCCATAAATATTTCTCAAGGTAGTAAAAGCGTTGTAGAGAAAGTATCTAGATTCTCTTATAAATTATACTATACAAAGGTTATTGTAATGGAGATAAATATATTGTAAACCAGAAGCTTACAAAATACTTGGTATGAACCAGTTATACCATTTTGGTTCAGTAATGATGCGAATAATACTGAAAAAAAATTATGTGTATAATCACTGAAGAACCAGAAGATTCTTCTGAATGATTTTATATATGTTGCTTGCTCATACGATAAATTGGTTTTCACCAGCCAAATAAAATATTGGCATGAATAAAAGAGATGTTGGTGGACTGATCACCCACCATGCATCTTTATTGGTGAAATCATGTCTTTAAGTCTTTGACGACTACAAAAAATTCACTGGGATAACTGCTAAACATTTGAAAAGCACTAATTCACATCAAGCCAACAAGTAATCACTAGTTCTCCCCACAATTGGTATTGGGTACGAAACCAACCATCTTCGTCTAAGAATTCTAGATGTGCAATATACATTTCAGTTGCTCCACGCAGAGCTTAATAAGATGTGTTTTCAAATGAGGTTGGTAATATATGTTGGATATGAATCTCCATTGATTATTAAAAATATTGAGCAATCCCCGAAGGATATAAGTAAGGCTCTATATGAATGCTAAAAGTGAATTAGTATTTCCAACACAAGGGGAAGAAAACAAACAGCTGGAATAAGTTGAAATGAATTATCATTGATCCTCGGACTAAAGAGAATGTAAAATATATTGCAAAAGATAATTCAATTACAAAGCTTAGTAACGCAGTTGTCAGGCACATTGACGACTGACCCACATAAATAGAGTGGTCAACTCACAATACCAGCTGCAAATGCTCCAATAAGAATTGATGTTCTAGAAGAATAATATCAAACTGCTAGTCACGCCTATAGCGTGGTATACAAATCGGTTCCAAAAATAAGAATCCTCGTAAATGGAAATGAGCATAAATTGTAATGGTCAAGAGGAAATAAAGTTTTTGAATGATCTTCAGAAGAGACATTAAACATGACTAAAAGATATTCAGGTACCTGAGACAATAAAGAGATCTCAATAAGTGATGTCATGTATGAAATAAAATGGAACTGATAAACAAATCGACGTCGATGATATTTATGCATGCAAAGTAGCAGTTGATATGATAAATGAGAAAGAGGATCATGAAAGAAAATCTATTGAAAAGTGTACACAAAGAATTGATTGGCCCACTACAGGAAATGTGGGTATTAATAGCGTCGTAGTATAGCGTTTTTTACAGCTCTGCTATTGTATACCAACACTGGCCTTTATAATAGCGTTTATTAAACTGAAACGCTATGTTTGTAATCGCGGGAAAAGAAAAGAATTTGACCGCGTAAATTAACAAAGTGAAGCCGCCTTACCATTGCAGATCTAAAGATATTAGCTATCGTAAATGTAAAAATATATTATTTTAAAGCAAAAAAAAAAATAAGTAAACAAATACGTCTCGATTCCTTAAACTCTAGATCATTCTTCACTCTCTTCACTTTCTCACTGTTTCTAAGAAACTCCCGAGTGTTCTCACGAATCGAAGCTTCAGCAGGTATGTTTCTCAGAAACTCTCGAGTGTTATATCTCATCGATTGATATTGTTTCTTCATGTGATTTTGGGATTCGATTTTGGCAAAACGATTCGATTTTGAGATTTGATTTTGATTTGGACATGTGAAAGTTTGTGATTTTCGGTTTCGATTTGAACATGCAATTCGGTTTTGATGTTTAGTTTGGTTTTAATTTCCATATTATCAGTTTAGTTCATAGAATCTCTTCGATTCGAATCTCTTTTCACATGCATGTCCGCGTTAACACATTATTCAATTATGGGTTTGTTCGGTTTAGATTTTGAATATGATTGTGGGTTCCGATTTGATTTTGGATTTGTTTATCAGTTTCAGAAATGGCAAAAACAAGAGGAGGAGGACAAGTTGGTTCTCGTCGGAGTAGACGTAATCAAGGCTTGGATGTAGTAGATCCAACACTAACAGTGAAGAAAAGAACAACAAAGAAAGTGGCTGCCCCAACAAAGGCTTTAGTTCTAATGCCAACGAGAAGAAGTAGTAGAATCAAGAAAGTGGCTGCTCAAGATGACGAGGTAGAAGATGAGCTAGAAGATGTTACACCAGAATATATTCCGCGAGATGATGAGCTAGAAGATGTTACACCAGAATATATTCCGCGAGATGATGAGGTAGAAGATGTAACACCGGAAGATGTAACACCAGTGGCTGATCAAGCTGAGAAGGCAAGGTCTGAAGATGATAAAGAAGAAGGAGAAGCTTGTTTGAAAGGACAGGAACAGAAAGAGGATGATGGAGAACCTGCTAATATGGTAGAAGATGAAGTTCTCAATGAGGAAGGGAACGAAGAAGTCAGCAATGCTCAAGATGATGAGATTCCTAGTAACGAAGGAGTTGAGCTACAAGGGGAAGAAGTGAAAGAAAAAAATAGAAAAGGACCAACAAAGATGCGTAGAGTGGCTGAAAATCCTAATGAAAAGGTTGCGGTCACATTCACTGACTTTGGTGAGCATGTTGGACCTGGTTCAGTAACACTATCATCTTTTCTTGGTCCTCTTGTGAGGGAACATGTTCCGGTAACACTTTCTGATTGGAGAAGACTTGATGCAGCGACTAAAGCAACAATGTGGGAAGAAATTCAGGTATATATATGCTTTATTGAACCACAATATGACATTATAAACATGTTTGACCTTTGCTTATTTTGATGCAGGGGAGGTTTAACTTGCAAGAAGAGTGGCATAAAGCTGTTATTTTCAAGCAGTTGGGAAGCTTGTGGAGGGCTGGGAAGTCAAGGCTAGTGTCACAAGTACGGGCAGCGAAGACTGCTGCTGAGAGATTAAAATTAAAACCCAGCAACGTCCCATCTATACAAGTGTGGAACACTTGGGTTAGGAGCAAGACTACCTCAAGATTCACGGTAAATTATCCATATTTATATGTCATGTTCTATAAATTTAATTATGTCTTATTTCATGTCTTATAGATTTAGTCACATTCATATTTATATTGTAGGAAATAAGTAATAGGTACCGAGAGCTGAGAAAAAATCAGATTCCTCATACCACCAGCCGCAAAGGAATGATTCGTTTAGCTTATGATATGGTAAGTAATATGTACTCAAACATCTATATATTGTATAGCTTATTAGAATCATTAAACCTCTGTGTACTGAGATATATGTATGTATTTCATATAGAAAAAAAAGAGTCAAGACCCGAAAAAAGTGAGTAGGAGTAAGGTATGGATTGCGGGACATACTCACGCTGATGGTAGACCCGTGAAGCCTCAATATGCTGAGACTATTGTAAGAATTCTGGAACTTGTTATATATTGTGTTTCATCTTCTTGGATTATGATCATTGAGTTATATTGTGTATAAATGTTCGTATCAGGAACAAATCCAGTCACTTGATAGTCAAATGGACTCTACATCAGCTGCTGATAACATAAGGGAGGATGCTGTCACCAAGATTTTGGGAAAAGACAAACCTGGACGAGTAAGGGGGTTTGGTAGAGGGATTACGGCTACTAAACTAGCATTTCTGCAATCTAGAGACGCAAAGATTGCTGATATGGCTAGTGAGATTGAAGAGTTGAAGGGCATGGTCCGAGAGTTAGCTGGAAAGAAGTTACTCGTTTTCACTACATTTACTCAACTGGTCTGATTACAGTTAATAATTAATAATGGTTTTCTCTTCTCACAGAAAACTAATGGTGAGACTGAAACATCTGAGACAAGTGTTGGATTCAAAGAAGGAGTCAGAGTACAAATACTGGATTGGTTTGAGTCAGAAGATGTAGTTGTTGGTGAAGGAGAATTTTGCTCTGATGAACCGATGTACAAAATTGGTCGTGTGCCTATTGGTCCTAATGTAGTGGCTGTTATTGTTAAGTCTGCATTAATCTCGGAAGCTTTTCTCTGGAGGCCTACGACAGATGTATTATCTCTTGAGGACGCAGTGGGATGCAAAGTAGCTTGGCCAATAAATAAAGTGGTTTTGGACAGGAATCCAGTAGCGTCTCAAGATGTATCGATGGTAAAGTTTTTTAATCTAGTACTTTTTCGACATAAGTATAGGTCTCTCATCATTAGCTTGTTACATTGTAGCAACACAAGGAAGGCGAAACTCGAAGATGCAAAATCTATGACTGGACTTCAGAAGAAGAAGAGGTTATTGCTGAAGGTCTCCTGTGCTCATCTAATTCCAAAGAGATGGTTAACAATATACCTCTGGGTCCAAATGCGGTGAGCATTGAAGTGGTGAAGGTGTTTAAAGATAATGCTCATTTGTGGAGGCCAACTGCGGAGATGTTTTTGATTGGTGATGCAATTAACGAGAAAATCGCATGGCCACTCCTCAAGTTTGAAATCATGGCTTCGATCACTACAGCTGCAACACCTGCAAAACCTGCAGCCACGAAAACAGCATCACCTACCAAACCAGCAAAGAAAAAAGCAATGGTATGTTATTGAAATGAATAACCTTGTATTTGTTTGTCTGTTGGTTGACGTTGGAACTTGTTGAGTTTTAGAGGTCAGGCAGCACTAGTACCACCAAAAGTGCAAAGCAGAAGTGTATTCTCTTCGACTGCAGCAACACCGGACGTAAGGTAGCTGAAGGAAGAGTGGCTTCAACTGATCCGAAAGAGCTGTGTCACTTTGTGCCCCTGGGTCCAAATGCAAGCAAGGTGTGGGTTGAAGTGGCTAAGATTGGTGATGCAAAGGTGTGGAGGCCAAATTCAGAGATTGAATACATCTCTGATGTAATAGGTTCGGTTGTGGCATGGCCAAATGATAAACTGAAGTTGGTGTGAAAGTCTGAAACAATGTAGCTCTAGTTGTGTTTTTTTTTCTCGACGGCTCTAGTTGTATTTCTAGTTTGAACTTATGTGAAGTTATGTGTAATATTTATGTGTGATATTATGTGTAAGTTCACAAACAAAAAACAAATATTATGTGTAATATTAAGATATAATCTTGTGTACTATCGTTCAAATCTTTAAACTCCAAACAAATCCCTAAACCACAAACAAATCTCCAAACCCTATGTCCAAATCCCTAAACCCTAAAAAAATCCCTAAACCCCAAACAAATCTCCAAACCTTAATTCCAAATCCGTAAATCCCAAAGAAATACCTAAACCCCAAACAAATCTCCAAACCCTTATTCCAAATCCCTAAACCCCAAACAAATCCCTAAATTGTTTTAGATGATAGATTTTTAAATTATAAGAAATCATATTGTAATCTTAATTTTATAAAAGACATTTGTTAAAAAAATTATAAAACTCATTTGTCCAAAATTCCAAACTCTATAGTCTTTGTACATACAACTATGTCTTAGTGTTTATGAATACATGAGTTATATTGATGAGTTTTATAAAAACTCATATAAAAATTTTATATATATACGAAATTATTTTTTAAAAATTGGAATACTAGTAATAAAAATTTTAAAATTTAATTTACTTTTTTTTTGCTTATAAATCTATTTTATGTTAATTTTCTGATTTCAAACAAAATTAATACTCAGAGCCAATGGGGAGTAACCTACAGGATTGCAGACGTGGAAATTGCATACGCCGATGGATACATCTCGCCATCATTGATCAGAGCCGTTCTTTTCTAAGCCAATGAGGAGCCACCACTAAGATCGCAGACTGATTAATCCTACACCGTTTGATTTACTGAACTTACTTTGATCAGAACCGTTCATTTGTTTTTCTCATTCTCTTCTCTCAGAACACAACTCCAAACAAAACATCCTCTTTTTTCAGAACAAATCTAAGATCTGAAAGATGTGTATGTCTCGTTATCTTTGATTTGGATGACTCTTAGTTCCGTTCACCGATTGAAATAACGCAAATGGATAAGACGTGGGTTTGGCTGCCAAGGTATAACCTAAGATCTCTCGAGCTCACTTGTATTCACCGATTGAAAGAAAGCTAACTACTTTTTCTGATATATCATGTAGGAATAGTGACGAGTACTCAGAAGGAGCAACTAATTTCGTGTATTCATCAGCAAGAAGATTGGGAAATCTGTCTGAAATGCTGTGTCCTTGCAGAGACTGCCGCAATTTAAGCCATCAGCTAGTTGATAAAATAGTCGAGCATCTAGTGATTAGGGGTATGGATAAGAAGTACAAGAGCTCTTGTTGGAGTATTCATGGTGAAAAAAGAGAATCTAAAGAAGACACTGGTCCTGGCAATGAAAGGGAGGCATATGAGTTGTTTAAGACAGCATTCTCCATGGATGAAGATGGTCCAAATCAGACGAATGAAAGTGGGGTGGAGCCAAATGATGGTGATGAAGCAGCAGAGGAAACTGAGTTTAGGAAAAAGTTAAGAGACGCTGAAACGCCATTGTACTCGGATTGTATACAATCAAACACACGAAGGTTTCAGCAATCATGGGACTTTACAGATTCAAGGTTAAAAGTGGTGTGTCTGAGAATTACTTCGATCAGCTGTTGGTTTTGCTTAAGGATATGCTACCTGAAGACAATGTGCTTCCAAAGAGTATGGATGCAATCAAGAAATTTCTGAAGATCTTTGGGTTCGGCTACGACAATATTCATGCTTGCAAGAATGATTGCATACTGTATAGGAAGGAGTATGAGAACCTACAAAGCTGTCCAAGATGCAAAGTTTCAAGATGGGAAATGGATAAGCACAGTAATGAGATAAATGTGGGGATTCCGGCAAAGGTCCTTAGATATTTTCCAATCAAGGACAGGTTTAGGAGGATGTTTAGATCAAAGAGGATGGCTGAAGATCTGCGTTGGCACTATACCAATGCGACTGAAGATGGTACGATGCGACACCCCGTTGATTCTATCTCTTGGGCACAAGTGAATGATAAATGGCCAGACTTTGCTGCTGAACCAAGGAATCTTCGACTTGGAATTTCTACAGATGGGATGAACCCTTTCTCCATGCAAAACACCAATCACAACACATGGCCAGTGTTGTTAGTGAACTACAACACGCCTCCAACGATGTGTATGAAGGCTGAGAATATAATGTTGACATTGCTGATCCCTGGTCCAACAGCTCCTGGTAATAACATAGATGTCTACTTAGCACCATTAATAGATGATCTGAAAGATTTGTGGGCTGAGGGTATTGAAGTCTATGACTCATTTGCGAAGGAGAATTTCACACTTAGAGCCTTGCTGCTTTGGAGTATCAGTGACTATCCAGCATTAGGAACCTTGTCTGGATGTAAAGTGAAGGGGAAACAAGCATGCAATGTATGTGGAAAGGATACACCTTCTAGGTGGCTTAAGTTCAGCCGCAAGTTTGTCTACATGGGAAATAGAAAGAGACTACCGCCTGGCCATCGTTACAGATATAAAAAAGCTTGGTTCGACAACACAGTGGAGGAAGGGAATGCGAGTAGGATACAAACTGGCGCTGAGATATATGAGACATTACAAGCTTTTAGGAATGATTTTGGAAGACCTCTAGATAAGGAGAAAAAAAGGAGAAGACCAGAGTTGGAAGATGATGAGATGGTTCAAGAAGAAGAGTGTGAAGAAGAAGAGTGTGAAGAATCAAATGATCTATGGCGGTGGAAGAAGAGATCAATATTCTTTGAACTACCTTACTGGAAGGTAAAGCATAGTAATCAGGAACTATATTCTCTCCTTCTTGTATATGAATATGCCTAACAGTTTCTTGTTTAATGTCTTAGGATATGCATGTTCGTCATAATATTGACGTTATGCACGTTGAAAAGAATGTGTCGGATGCTATACTGTCTATCTTGATGCAAAGTTCGAAGTCAAAAGATGGTTTGAAAGCAAGAAAAGACTTAGCAGATATTGGAATCAGAAGTCACTTGCACACAGAGGTTAGGGGTTCGAAAACATACTTACCTCCAGCATCGTATTGGCTATCGAAGAAAGAGAAGACCATTTTCTGCAAAAGGTTATCTCAGTTTAGAGGTCCTGATGGTTATTGTGGAAATATTGCAAATAGTGTTTCAGTTAACCCTCCTAATTTAGGTAGTTTAAAGTCGCATGATCATCACGTGCTAGTACAGAACTTGTTACCAGCTGCATTAAGAGGGTTGTTGCATAGTGGTCCTAGGATTGCCATTAACAGATTATGCAGCTACTTTAACAGGTTGTGCCAACGCATCATTGACCCGGAGAAACTTATATTAATGGAGACAGAGTTTGTGGAAACAATGTGTCAACTGGAGCGCTTCTTCCCTCCATCTCTTTTTGATATCATGTTCCACCTTCCAATACATCTCTCAAAAGAGGCACGCTTGGGAGGACCAGTTCACTTCCGCTGGATGTATCCATTTGAAAGGTTTGATGTACTCATTTGCTTCGATTAATGTATTTCTTGCAATGATGTTTGACTAATATTAATATTGCTTGACTGAGTTATAGGTACATGAAAACACTAAAGGCCTTTGTTAAGAATTATGCAAGGCCAGAAGCATGTATGGCTGAGGGGTATTTAGCTGGAGAATGTGTTGCATTTTGTTTAGAGTTCCTTCAAGATTCAGTACAAGTTCAAGAACCAGTTAATCGTAATGAAGATATTGAGGCTGATAGAGTCGTGGTTGAAGGTCGACCTCTGCAGAAGGGAGTAGAGGTCACCCTTTCAGATAAAGATAGAGACATTGCTCATCGCTATGTGCTAATGAACATGGCATCTATGGATCCCTATGTTGAGTAAGAGGTTACCCTTTCTGTTTCATCTACTTTTAATTATAATTTGTTGTTCAAACCTGTTGTTTAATGTCAAATCAGGATGCATTTAGAAGAATTACAAGCTAATGATGCTCGATGTGCTAGAAATGAAACTCTGCTGTGGAAACACCATACTGAGCAGTTTGCAGAATGGGTTAAAAAAAGGTTTTCAACTCCAACTCGTTTTCTTCTATAATATTTTATACATCTTGTTGGATTGATGAACATGTCGAGATTGTTGATGAACACGTTGTTAGATTGTTAGATTGACAATACTGCTTAGCTCTTAGCTTGATGATGAACACGTTGTTAGATTGTTGGATTGTTCGATTGATGAACATGTTGTCTTCGCAGATTCAGTCAGACTCAACAAATAGTCATTCTAAGGAGTTGAGGTGGTTGGCATTCGGACCAAGAAATGCTGCTTTAGCATATAAAGGGTTTATTATTAAGGGCCAGCGGTTTCATACGGATGCGGTTAAGCGGAAGACTCAAAACAGTGGAGTAAGTTATGAAGCATTTAGCATGTGTAGATCAAGTGCTCGAGATATGAGACAAGTTGCTGATATGCTTACATATTATGGAGTTATAAAGGAGATTTTACTGCTGGACTATCACATGTTCAAAGTACCGCTGTTCAGATGCAATTGGGCTAACACAGGGAAATGGTGTGAAGGAAGAAGATGGCTTCACTCTCGTTAACCTTCATATGAACCAGGCAGCTTATTTGAAAGATCCGTTCATTCTGCCTCTCAAGCAAAACAGGTTTTCTACTCTAGGGAAGATGATAATTCTAATTGGTATGTTGTTATGAGAGCACCACCTAGAGGCTACCATGAGTTGGAAACAGAAGAGGTTTTAGGTGCTGCAGCTTTACCTGTCCAAGAAGTCGATGATCTGTGTGATGAAGCTTCTGATGATGATAGTCTTTATG
>NC_079517.1:24522029-24557848 GCF_000801105.2 Raphanus sativus | reverse complement strand
AAAGTCGCATGATCATCACGTGCTAGTACAGAACTTGTTACCAGCTGCATTAAGAGGGTTGTTGCATAGTGGTCCTAGGATTGCCATTAACAGATTATGCAGCTACTTTAACAGGTGTGCCAACGCATCATTGACCCGGAGAAACTTATATTAATGGAGACAGAGTTTGTGGAAACAATGTGTCAACTGGAGCGCTTCTTCCCCTCCATCTCTTTGATATCATGTTCCACTTCCAATACATTCTCAAAAGAGGCACGCTTGGGAGGACCAGTTCACTTCCGCTGGATGTATCCATTTGAAAGGTTTGGATGTACTCATTTTGCTTCGATTAATGTATTTCTTGCAATGATGTTTGACTAATATTAATATTGCTTGACTGAGTTATAGGTACATGAAAAACACTAAAGGCCTTTGTTAAGAATTATGCAAGGCAGAAGCATGTATGGCTGAGGGGTATTTAGCTGGAGAATGTGTTTGCATTTTGTTTAGAGTTCCTTCAAGATTTAGTACAAGTTCAAGAACCAGTTAATCGTAATGAAGATATTGAGGCTGATAGAGTCGTGGTTGAAGGTCGACCTCTGCAGAAGGGAGTAAAGGTCACCCTTTCAGATAAAGATAGAGACATTGCTCATCGCTATGTGCTAATGAACATGGCATCTATGGATCCCTATGTTGAGTAAGAGGTTACCCTTTCTGTTTCATCTACTTTTAATTATAATGTTGTTCAAACCTGTTGTTTAATGTCAAATCAGGATGCATTTAGAAGAATTACAACTAATGATGCTCGATGTGCTAGAAATGAAACTCTGCTGTGGAAACACCATACTGAGTAGTTTGCAGAATGGGTTAAAAAAAGGTTTTCAACTCCAACTCGTTTTTCTTTCTATAAATTTTATTCATCTTGTTGGATTGATGAACATGTCGAGATTGTTGGATGAACACGTTTTTAGATTGTTAGATTGACAATACTGCTTAGCTCTTAGCTTGATGATGAACACGTTGTTAGATTGTTGAATTGTTCGATTGATGAACATGTTGTCTTCGCAGATTCAGTCAGACTCAACAAATAGTCATTCTAAGGAGTTGAGGTGGTTGGCATTCGGACCAAGAAATGCTGCTTTAGCATATAAAGGGTTTATTATTAAGGGCCAGCGGTTTCATACGGATGCGGTTAAGCGGAAGACTCAAAACAGTGGAGTAAGTTATGAAGCATTTAGCATGTGTTAGATCAAGTGCTCGAGATATGAGACAAGTTGCTGATATGCTTACATATTATGGAGTTATAAAGGAATTTTACTGCTGGACTATCACATGTTCAAAGTACCGCTGTCAGATGCAATTGGGCTAACACAGGGAATGGTGTGAAGGAAGAAGATGGCTTCACTCTCGTTAACCTTCATATGAACCAGGCAGCTTATTTGAAAGATCCGTTCATTCTGCCCTCTCAAGCAAAACAGGTTTTCTACTCTAGGGAAGATGATAATTGTAATTGGTATGTTGTTATGAGAGCACCACCTAGAGGCTACCATGAGTTGGAAACAGAAGAGGTTTTAGGTGCTGCAGCTTTACCTGTCCAAGAAGTCGATGATCTGTGTGATGAAGCTTCTGATGAGATAGTCTTTATGTTAGGGATGATTGTGAAGGGTTGTTAGTGGTAGATTGATAATATTTCATTTTGTAGTGTGATGGTTTGTTTAAACAAGGAAATGTATTACGCTGGCCTTTTTTAATATGAGTAATTTTAAAAATTACAAATTCGAAATAAATAATCCATTTTAAAAATATAATCAATTATAATTATATATATATATATAATATATTAAATATTCGGGTAAATAAAACGATTTAATAACACGAAACATTTGCTATCTTTGTATAACAAATTGCTATAGATAACTTCAGATTAATGAGTATTAATAACAATTATAACATGTTATTATAAGATTTAACAATTGCATAGAAAACGACGCTATCGTTGTTTACTTAACTATAGCATACAAAAGATCCGCTATAGAAAGTGTCGGACTTATTATAACGGGCGCTGTGAGAGCGTTTAAGGAAACGCTATGGTAAGGGACTAATAGCGTTTAACGGCCGCTATTAATACCCACATTTCCTGTAGTGGCCAAATCAGAAAGAAGCAATAAAAAAATATAGAAACTCTTACGAAAGAGAGAAGTATTTGGACCAGTAGTTGATACACTAGAAGGTGTAAAACAAGTGGAATAGAAATGAGTCGTTGCACCAAAGAAAGATCAATATGTAATTGATTGTGAAGAGACATAGCCTCATGTGGTGGTAGATGCAACTACTTCAAGTTCCTTATAAGTCTAGCAATGAAGAAAGAACTTGAATTATATGAGCCACTGAAAAATGATAATCCCTAAAAGATAGAATCTAAGAAGGATTGATGATATCAGAAACATGTTCTTGGGAACTCTATGTATTCGATCGAAATATGTGTTATGTGTTATGGGATGTATAAAATATTATAAGTTAATCAGTAGATCCATTTGTATTTATCAAGAGATTATGAATCAATAGAATCATTGATTTGAATAAAATCCAAACTCTTGAAGAGTTATAACAAATTGTTTGTTTGGAAGAAAGATCTTGAAAAGACTACATTGTTATGTGCTCCAAACTAGACATATAGAATAAGAGATGTTATCTTAAAAAATCCTTAAATATTTTAAGATGATCATATATATGACTGGTCCTGAAGTACCATACTTAAGAGTGTTATTTGAGCAAATTACTAATCTCTTTCATAACTGAAAGATGTAATTTCATATGACAAGAAAGAAAGTCATAATAGTAACTTTTATAGTTATGATTGAATAACTCGTATGTACGAGGTAAATGTCTAGAAGACTGTATGTAAGATGTTTGGCTTGAAGTCTAAATAGACCAAGAAATTATTGTCTATATCATATGAGAACTGTGGACCAGAAGTCCATAGATCTTGAATACTCTAATGGAAAGAGTTTATTATGATATTCTCAGTTTACAAGGAATTTATTTAATTGAAATGCATATCCTGGAGATATTGCTTTCAGGGGAAGAATATGAAAATGTGTATGGTTGTACTCTATTTCCTTATCATAGTTTTTATCCTATTAGGTTTTTCCATGACAAGGTTTTAATGAGGCAACAAAGAACACACAAATGATACACACTAGAAGGGAGTATTTGAAACTCTAATGCTAATTTAAAGTCTTTGAAAGCAAGAAAATCGAAGAAAATGATCAAGTCATGGGAGGACTCATGCACTACAGAAGAACGGTGATATTAGTGTCCTACAAATTGGCTGATTTATTCATCAAGGCGGTACTCGCAGCTACTTTCAAGAAGTTAGTTCTCCTGATCAGATTACATCATCTCAAAGATCTCGACGAATGTACACATGAGGGGAAGTCATTATGCGCTGCACTCTTTTTTCCTTAACCATGGTTTTTCCCATTGAGTTTTCCTGGTGAGGTTTTTAACGAGGCAAAATCTACGGCATTTTGAAAGCACTTTGATATAATGGACATCAAGGGTAAGTGTTATAAATTTGTGGTGATGTCCATATGTAAAGTCTTAGATTTACTTGTTCCCTACTCCAAATTAGACTTTGTACCCAAACTATTGTATCCTATATAAGGAGTTCATTATTCATAGAATAAGACACACCAATTCCTATTTTCTATTCTCTACTTTATAAGAAAAATTAAAAATTTAAGGACTTTTAAAAGTCCTGTCGATGCAGATGCTCTTATAGCCCACACATTATCAATTACAAGAAATCAGAACACATTAAGAACAACACGTGTAAGGCACGCAATGAATCTTATGCTACGTCATCATTAGTTGATAGATGTGCTGTCTTTTCTCCACCGCCGATAAACTTCAAATCGCCGACGAGAATTCCGATATCAAACCACCACAAGACTCGAAGACTCTTGAATCATATACTCCATAGATGCCTTCCACCACTACTGTGACTCCTTGATCAGAAAGTTCCTGATTGGCCGGATTTATAACAGGGAGAACTTAAATCAAGGTAGAGAATGATCCTTTATCGGATTGTTTCTAAGAAACACCAACTCTCCTGAATCAACTCCAACGATGACTTAATGAATCCAAAGAACCCAATCCACTTTCAGTAAAGATGCTTTACCATATCGCCATAGATAGCAGGGCAAAGACTGATTCTTGTCGAAAGATATTGATGCAGCCATCAAACCAGTGGTCGAACCAGAGGTCAACCAACCTGTCCAAACCGGCCACTTTGGAGGTACCAGAGACAGAGGTCAAGTCCCAAGCGAATATCTCAACAACCAGAAGGTCTTTTGTCATGAATCCAATTTTCCTATACGGCCAACTCATGAAGGATTCACTGAGGCTTGTAATTACAAGAAAACCTTCATGGAGGAAGAAGTTATGAATTTTACAAACCGGAGGTTTCTCAGCCCATCCATCTGCGAGTACCAAACTTTTGAAGGAGATTCAAGCCCAATGAAGAAGCGGACTGAACCAAATCCGATCATAGGATTCAAGAGGAGTCTCTCAGCTTTCTAGAAAGACCAATATCAGGAGAAATGGCCACGGAAATCAGGAGTTATAACATTTTTACCAGAACCGGTAAAACCAGTTCTACACTTACCTCAATTGGAAGCTAACCGGTTCAATCAGCTTCAAACCAGACATTGGCGTCCAGGAGATCATTTCAACCAATCTGGAGGTATTCCAGAAGTCCTTAGCTACACCAGGACCCAGGAGATCAGTTCAATGAAGACTCACTTAAATCAAACTGGAGCTATTTATGGAAAGATTGGACAATCTTTCGGTTTGATCATTTCAAAGCAATCCCAATCCAACCAGAAGACATCAGGAATAAACCAAGACTTCCAGGAGACATTATAGGAGTCCAAGAAGAGTTCTACAAGTTCCTACCATGCACCAGCCCCCATTGGATCAGGAGGATCCACACCCACACCAAACTGCCTTATTTGGAGATTCTTGCAATAAAGCTCCAACAGCTCTTTTCTCCTCAGATCAGGCAAGACATCAGCACATTCCAGACAATAAAGAAGATTCCCAGGAAGCTCACTTATCCCCTTAAACCATCCAGGTTCAAGAAAATATCAAGATACAAGATCATCTCTTTTCAAAGACCACAAATCAAGATAAAGGCTAGTTTCATGAAGCCATCAAAGCCTTTGCTTCAAAGACTTTTATCTCAAGTTTATTTCTTACTTTAGTCAATTTTAGACTGTTAGAGAGTTGTTCTGTCCAGCCTATATAAGCTCAGTCCCTTTCATCTTTGTAAATCACCCTTGAATTTTATGAATGAAAAATGAATGAAAATGCAGTTTTCTAGTTTTTTTTAAACTATTGTTTCAAGTCTTTAGAGTTTGTGAGAAGCAGCTCCAGAGCAACCAGGCTTATCAAAGTCTCCTTTTACAGATCTTTGTGGTGTCTATTCAATCCATCTCGTCCCTCATCCCACAGATTGAGAGATTCAATCAAACCTTCATCCGCAAATCCACTTCAATCCATCTTTTGATCAAGCTGAGAGTGATACACATCCAGCAGCTTGATTCCACCATATTTATCCTTCATCTTTGTCTATTTACTCTGATTTATTCTTCATATCAATAGCATCTCTTTCATATTTCATTTGTTTCTGTTTTTCTTTATAAAAACTCATAAAAATCTATCTTCTTTGTTTTCAGGTTGAACCTCAGTTCATCAATTCATATAATCTGATTTCCAGGCTGTATCATTTGGTATCAGAGCCTAAGATCCTGACTCAAGGTGATATCTATCCTTGCATTTCATATTTGCTTGCATCTGTTTTCATCTTAAATCAAGAAAAAAAACAGTTTTTGCATTGTTCTTGTTCTTAAGAAAAGAAAAACAAAAGAGAAGAAGTTTCTTGCATTTGATTCACAAAAATTTTGAAAAGAAATATCATATTGTGTTTGCATTCATTGCCCAGCTTCACTTGCCATATTTATATTTTGTGCATTCATTTAAAAAAAAAAATCTGCATTTTTGCAATTTTGATTCTTGCATTGAAAAGTTTTTTAAAAAAGGCATATCATTTTAATTTCGTGCATATCATATTTGTTTCATCATTTTTGATATTTGCATTCAAAAAATAAAATAAAAAGGTGTTTGCATTTATTTGTTTCCATTTGAAAAAGTCAAAAAAAATCTGCATTTTAAGTTGTTTCCATTTCTGTTTGCATTGCATATAAAATCTGAAAATTCAAAAAAAAAATCATTCTAGTTATTGTTTCATATCATATTAGTTGATCCATTTCGTGCTTGCATCAGAAAAGAAAAATAAAAAGTTTTTATTGCATAGTTTATTTCATATCGGTTCATAATTGCATATTTCTCGGTTTAGTGTAAATTGCATTGTTGCATTTGATTCATTTTTGGTCCGACCAGAATTTCCCTATTCTTCACTTGATCTTTGTTTGCAGGAAGAAATGGGATTGAAAGAACCAGGCGAAACTATGGAGGCCACACTGAGCCAGCAAGTTGCAGCCTTACAAAAGCTCAAAAAGCAGATTGCTCAGATGGAGAAAGGAACCAAGGCACAAGGCCAACGTCCACAGCCAGGAAAAAGAATATTTGGAGATGCACCAGAGGCTGTTTATGTCGAGCCTAAGCCACCAGATCCTTCAAGGATCAATCAAACCCCAATTTCTAAAACCCACAACCATCATGTTGTTAATTCTCGGTTTGGATATAACTCTTTTGCTGATAAAATTGAACTCTTTAAATTTTCAGGAAAAAGAGATTATCTTAGATGGGAGAGGAACCTTGATGAATGGTTTCACTACAACAACATCTTGAAGGAAGAAAGGCTAACCTATGCCATTAATCTACTTAGAGAAGAAGCCTTCAAATGGTGGGTACAACAAGAAGATGATATGAGGTTTTACAAGGAGCCAACTATCAAAACGTGGAGAGCTTTTAAGGAAGTCATGAGACATGAGTTTTCACCAGAGTATAAAAGTTCTGAAATTAAGTAACTATATCCAAGGAGGTATCCAACTCATGGTCCAAAGAAGCTAGAAAAGTTGTTGCACAAGAGAGTAAGAGAGGCTGGTCTCAACAAGCCAACTTGCTACCAAACCAGGGGCACACCATTGTCCAATGCTTAGACCAGAAAAGTGACATCCTAAAGGCCATGGAGAGTAGAAGTGTCAGCCAAAACACTTTGATCAGAACCAAAGCAAAACCATTGCTAAATACTATACAAGTAAATGCTAAGGTAAGTCCTATACTTGATGATTTGGTTTATGAATCACCTCCCACTGTTATAAGTCACTTGTCTTTGTCAAAGAATGTTAAGACAGGTCCTGAGGTCAAGCAAAAACCGAACTCCACATCCTTGTTTGAATCCAAAGCTCACAAAGAATTATTTCCAAGGAACAAGGAGATTTTGGACCTCAAAGAGGAGGACACATCAAGCCAAGGTAAGTCTTCTGATTTTAAAATTCTGAAAGGTCAGACATTTTTAAAATAGGACACCTTGCTGAAGCTTGTCCAACTAAACAAGTATTAAAAGAAACATCACTAGAAACTAAAACTGAATTGTTTAAAATGAGTGATAGTTTTATTCAATCTGATTTGTTGGTTCCAAATTCTTGTATACTGCACTTGCCTTTGGCAAAGGGTATTGTATCAGGAATTAAGGAACATGAATTCCAAAGAGAAGACCTAGTCCACCAGCATGGCTTGGCTAAAGAGGAGGAAGCCATAAGTGAGGCTGGAAGAAATGATTTGTTGCTTAAAGAGGCAAAACCAGTAATCAAAGTATCAAACCAAGGTAAGTGTTTAACATCACCTTTAGATACTGGTTTAAAATTTTATATTCTTGGTACCAGATGAGAGCTCTATGCTTACTGAAGTGCCAAGGGCCGAGCCAGACCATGAGCTCAATCAAAATCCACACCACAAGTGGAAACCAAAATCTGAACAAAGAATTGTTCAAGTTCCAAAACCTGAGGTAAATTTCACTATAGATCAGAATGCTATTATTATTTCCATAATAAGATTAATGCACTTGTCTTGTCTAAGGAAAAGTGAAATAGGTACAGGAGACCAAGGTGAGAACAAGCCAAACAAAGAAATAAAATTTCTTGCTGCCACAGCTGAAAGTAAGGTTCTTTGTTCTTTGTTTTCATCAGTTTATAAATTCCTTTACTTTGGTATAATACACTTGTCTTTGCCAAGATGTTTTGACCCAGGTATAAGCAAAGAAAAAGGCAATCCATTTTGTGATGTAGTCTTGCAACAAGATGCCTTAGCCATGATGTTATTAGAATCTGTCCAGAAACTGGATCAAAGAAATGCTGAAACATTGCCATTAAAATTCAGCATAATCAAAGGGAGTTTCTCTGATCTTAAAACATCTATGACACTTGATTATTCAGATATGACTCACTTGTCTTTGCCAGAGAGTTTTGAACCAGGAATAAGACAAGAAGATGATCATAACAGCCTAGATAAAAGGTGCAAGAAAGGCAGCCCTCAATCCAAACCTGCCCAAAGAAGAATTTAATTCTTCATCATGCTGATGCACCCAAGGTAAATTCGGCCATAACACATTATGTTCATAAAACTCCAGTATCAGATATAATTCACTTTGTCTTTGTCCAGAATGTTGAGAATTTTTCAGGCTGCAAAGAAGAAAGCTTTAAAGAAATCCCACCGGATAATCTTTTATTGCTTGGAGAATCACTCCCAAAGATGATCCACAATGAGGTTACCAGTAGTGTGAAGTACCCTCAACTCCAGAAGAGAAGAAATGACACTATCCAGGCCAGAGGCGTGATCATTTCCTATCTGTTTAAAGAAGAGCCACCAGATGCACAACCCATTACCAAACCAAAATTGTATCAAGGTAAGGTTCTAAACTCCCAAAAAAGAATGAAACCTGACTTGCTCTATTGTGGTGTATCAGGTTATCCAGTTTTGAGGTCAAAACCTTCACAAGGGGGAGGGAATGATTCGGCCATCAAACCAGTGGTCGAACCAGAGGTCAACCAACCTGTCCAAACCGGCCACTTTGGAGGTACCAGCAATAGAGGTCAAGTTCCAGGCGAATATCTCAACAACCAGAAGGTCTTTTGTCATGAATCAAATTTTACTATACGCCCAACTCATGAAGGATTCACTGAGGCTTGGAATTACAAGAAAATCTTCACGGAGGAAGAAGTTATGAATTTTACAAACCGGAGGTTCCCCAGCCCATCCATATGCGAGTACCCGACTTTTGAAGGAGATTCAAGCCCAATGAAGAAGCGGCCTGAACCAAAGCCGATCATAGGATTCAAGAGGAGTCTCTCAGATTTCCAGAAAGCCCAATATCAGGAGAAATGGCCACGGAAATCAGGAGTTATAACCAATTTTCCAGAACCGGTCAAACCAGTTCTACTCTTGCCTCAATTGGAAGCTAACCGGTTCAATCAGCTTCAAACCAGACATTGGCGTCCAAGAGATCATTTCAACGAATCAGGAGTTATTCCAGAATTCTTTAGCTACACCCAGGGGCGGACCCACATGAGAGAATGTGGGGTCAGTTGACACCAATAAAATTATATAAATCAGATTTGCAAGCCATACTCATCACTTACCGACATCAAAATTGGTAAGAAACTGCACCACAAACCTGGGTTCAAATCCCCTCAATGAACCTATATTTACTTTTTTCATTAATAGTGACCCCAGTAACTTTCTATCCTGGGTCCGCCACTGGCTACACCAGAACCCAAGAGATCAGTTGGTTCAATGAAGACTCACTTAAATCAAACCGGAGTTATTTATGGAAAGATTGGACAATCTTTCGGTTTGATCATTTCCAAGCAATTCCAATCCAACCAGAAGACATCAGGACTAAACCAAGACGTCCATGAGACATTATAGGAGTCCAAGAAGAGTTCTACAAGTTCCTACCATGCACCAGCCCCCATTGGATCAGGAGGATCCACACTCACACCAAACTGCCTTATTTTGAGATTCTGGCAATAAAGCTCCAACAGCTCTTTTCTCCTCAGATCAGGCACGACATCAGCACATTCCAGACAATAAAGAAGATTCCCAGGAAGCTCACTTATCCCCTTAAACCATCCAGGTTCAAGAAAATATCAAGATACAAGATCATCTCTTTTCAAAGACCACAAATCAAGATAAATGCTAGTTTCATGGAGCCATCAAAGCCTTTGCTTCCAAGACTTTTATTTCAATTTTATTTCTTTCCTTTAGTCAATTTTAGACTGTTAGAGAGTTGTTCTGTCGAGCCTATATAAGCTCAGTCCCTTTCATCTTTGTAAATCACCCTTGAATTTTATGAATGAAAATGCAGTTTTCTAGTTTTCTTAAAACTGTTGTTTCAAGTCTTTAGAGTTTGTGAGAAGCAGCTCCAGAGCAACCAGACTTATCAAAGTCTCCTTTCACAGAGCTTTGTGGTGTCTATTCAATCCATCTCGTCCCTCATCCCACAGATTGAGAGATTCAATCAAACCTTCATCCGCAAATCCACTTCAATCCATCTTTTGATCAAGCTGAGAGTGATACACATCCAGCAGCTTGATTCCACCATATTTATCCTTTATCTTTATCTATTTACTCTTATTTATTCTTCATATCATTAGCATCTCTTTCATATTTCATTTGTTTCTGTTTTTCTTTATAAAAACTCATAAAACTCATAAAAATCTATCTTCTTTGTTTTCAGGTTGAACCTCAGTTCATCAATTCATATAGTCTGATTTCGAGGCTGTATCAGAGATTAAGGTTGAGCGGTGAAAACATGAACTCCTGCTCAAAGAGTTCATCGGGATTGAAATAAAACCAGTGAAAGACACTCTGTTTAAAACATAACATACCTGATCGAACTATCGGAATATAACTTATTACTCAATCCAGAAACAAAGCATTGAGAAGAGAGTGAAACCAACAGCTTTCAATTTTCGGATTGAAAACACACCAAAATCCCCAAAGGAAAAGAAGTTCTGCTAGCCAGAAACAGAGATCGAACTAGAGATCGAAAACCATATATACATACAAACCAAAAGGAAAGAGTTGGTAACCGACGGCGTACGCCACGGCCACCAAAACCAAAGTCTAAGTACTTGAGTCTTTATAGAGATAAGTTGGAGAAAATAAGAGGAGAGAGAAGTTTAGTCTAGTTAAAATTAATAGTATAGGTTATCCGGCTTTAAGAAAAAGGGCAATTTAGGTGGAAAACCAAGAACTCTTAGCAAATTAGATAAGTAGGAAAGAGAGTAAAGTGTAGCCCGCATGTCATGGCAACAGAGAAACGATTTGACGAAACTACCCTTTGAGTTTTGTGAGTCAACTTCCAAATGATAGGAGACCTAGAGTTAGTATCTGACAAAAAAGATTTACAAAGATATGGTGCTCCAGTGTAAAGATTTGTTTAGGATTTGTTTATGATTTGTTTAAGATTTTACTAAATTTGATAATCTTTTAAAGATTTTTATTTATTTTATTCATACAAAAAGAAAACAAATCATTTAAAAACAATTATCTTCATCTATCTCTTTCCCTTCATATTATTCTTCTTTAATCTCAATATTTTTCGTCAAACTTTTTTTCATCTCCCTAATGAATACATAAACCTAAGAAGATATGTTTCATCATCATAATCTTGTTTTTTTCACTTAGCGGTAAAGTTATTGCGTATGTTGTAGCCGGATAATTTTCGTATTCGATGTCACCTGTAAATATTAACCGGGCAATTGGTTTGACCATAAACCCTAAACCATTAACCTTAAACATAAACCCTAAACACAAATGCTAAACCCTAAACCAATAGGGACCCTGAAACCTAAAGGATAAAAACTAAACACTAAAATCTTAACCTTACCCCGTAAACATATTACTTGATTAAAAATATAAATTATTATACCCAAACCTTATACTTTTATTTACAACTATATCCCAACAGCTGAACGTCAGTGTAAACAAGTTATACAAAAAAAATCTTTATTAAACGGTTAGGTATTTTCATAACCGGCTAACCTCGCATTTTCACTTAGCGGTAAAGTTATTACGAATAATTTAGCCGGATAATTTTTGCATTGGCTGTCACGTGTAAATATTAACCGGACAAATTTTTTGACCCTATATTGCAGGTATGTCTAATGCTTCAACAATGTCAAGCAGAAAGAGTGGACACATCTAAACCTAAACCCTAAACCCTAAACCTAAATCCTAAACATAAAATGCTAAACACTAAACCCAATAAGGACCCCGGAACCCAAAGGAAAAAGAGTAAACACTAAAATCTTAATCCTTACCCCCATAAACATATTACTTGATTAAAAATATGAATTATTATACCCTAAACCATATACTCTTATTCACAACCGTATCCAACAGCTGAACGTCAGTGTAAACAAGTTATACAAAAAAAAATATTTATTAAACAGTCATTTATCTTCATAACCGGCTAACCTCATCTTTTTCACTTAACGGTAAAGTTATTACATATGTTTTACCGGGATAGTTTTCACATTGGCTGTCACCTGTAAATATTAACCGAGAAATTGGTTTGACCCTATATTGCAAGTACGTCCAATGCTTCAACAATGTCAAACAGAAAGAGTGGACACATCTAAACCGTAAATCTAAACCATAAACACAAAATGCTAAACCCTAAACCCAATAGGGACCCCGGAACCCAAATGGTAAAAAGTAAACACTAAAGTCTTAACCTTTACCCCCGTAAACATATTACTTGATTAAAAATATAAATTATTATACCCTAAACCATATACTCTTATTCCCAACCATACCCAAATAGTTGAACGTAAGTGTAAATAAGTTATACAAAAAAAATATTTATTAAATAATTAGGTATTTTTATAACCGGCTAACCTCGCATTTTTCACTTAGCGATAAAGTTATTACGTATGCTTTAGCCGGATAATTTTTGCACTGGATGTCACCTGTAAATATTAACCGGGCAATTGGTTTGACCATATATTGCGTGTACGTTTAATGCTTCAACAATACTGATTTCTCAACCCTATACCAGTACACTTATTCCCTTATACCAACAACACTGTAAATATTGGTGTGGTTATCTAAACCCTTACACCAACACACTTATTCCCAACCCTACCTCTACACTTCCATGTAAATGTAAACAAATTATCTAGAAAACTGATTTCTTATACAGTTATATATCTTTTTAACCGGATAACTTGTCATTTCACCGTAAACGATAATGTATTAAAGTTTATCTTAGCCGGATATTGTTAGAAATACCTATCAGTTGTAAATATTGACCGGTCAAGTAATTTGATTCCATATAGCAGGTACATAACTTTATAAGAATCAAGATTATAACTATGAACTATGAAATGAATATACGAGTAATGTTTATGCAATGTTTTCGTTGATCAATATTAGACATCTAATATTATATATACACCTTTAAAAATGAGTTACTTGAGACTAAAATCTGACTTTTTATGTCAAATTGTTATACAGTCAATGTAATATTTACACGGTTAACGAACAAAAAGAACTTATATGACACGTCAATTCTACAACATATATAACATACATATCAATTGGAGACATAGCGGTGAAGAACTTCGTCGGAGACGCAGCGGCGGAAGGCTTAACTGGAGACGCATGGATACAAAGGCTATAGCGGCGGAAAGATTCACCTGAGACATAGCGGCGGAAAGCTTCACCGGAGACGCATCGGCGGAGAGCTTCACCGGAGACGCAGCGGCGTAGAGCTTCACCGGAGACGCAACAGCCGAAAGCTTCACCGGAGACGCAGCAGCCGAGAGCTTCACCGGAGACGCAGCGGCGTAGAGCTTTGCCGAAGACGTAGCGGCGAGAAATTCACCGGAAACACAGGGCGGAAGATTTTATGAATGATTTAATTGGAAAACATACGAAAATGAGATAAAGAGAAAGATAGGTGATAGCTGGAAACGAAGATTTAAAACTTTGAAATAAATTAGGTAGATACAAGAAAGAGATTTCAGAAGAGATTTGAGAAGAGATTTGCTTCAGTCTGACATGTGAAGATTTGAAAAAAGATATCAGTCTGACATGTGAAGATTTGAGAAGATATTTGGTAAATCACACAAATAGATTGTATACAGTTTCATAGAAATAGGGGTAGCAGAGTCATATCTAAATTATGTACAGAGAGTAATAGTGTAAATTGATATTGATCTAATTATTGTATAATTCTTTGGTAAGTAGCCTAATTTCCCTAAAAAACTCTTTTATAGATCTAAAATTCACTGTGAGTCAAAAGAAAAAGATAATACGTTACGAATATATATTTATTGAATACTATAAAATAAAAATGTGGAATAAAGAAAAAGAAATGATGCGGTGGAAGCCCCCTTGGTCAATGGTTTGACTAAGGGTTCATTAATGCTTCTACACCAGGAGGTTTGGGATTCGAGTCCCAGTAAAGACGGAATTATGCAAATTAAGGGAGAGAAGGCTTACAAGAGATTCTGCAGCATGGCGCAAGGAGTACCGTCAGACGTGGATACAAAGGTGGTTCAGGTGAGGTGATGCAGTCAGTGACGATTAGAATTGTCGGCTGTAAAATCTTCTGTAATATTCTCATAGTTTGTAATAGCATAATTATTCAGAGTTAAAAAAAAAAGAAATGATGCGTTCGGGCAAGGTCATGTATCAATGTTAAAACACTCCTCTTCTAATTTCTTCCTTCTTCTTCTCCTCGAGGGAGAGAGATGTTTCCTCCGACTTTCCTATCATACTCTCATCCTTTTTTTTCCTTCAATTTCCCCGGAAAATCAAGAAGCCTATAGATTTGAGCTGACTTTTTACTTTCCTTAAACTTTTAATTTGTTTAGCTGTCATCTTGTTTGACAAGCATCCCCAACTCTACAGCTAGTAGTAGTTGTTAGAAAATGTCGATCGTTTGATTGCTTAAATAAATAACGACACAAGATTTTTAACCCAGTTCCCTTGCGGTACCTCTGGGGTGGGAACCGTCTCCCACAACATCCACTATCAAAGGGTTTTACACAAACGCCCTAAGCGCTCTCCTCTTATAAACATGACACCATACAAAGTACAACAAAGAATAAGAAGGATCAAAGAAACTATATCCCTTAGAGACATGACTCGAACAATATCTCTTAGTTTCTTCTACTCTTGATCCCTCTCTCTAACTCTCTTTATTTTTGTGTTTAGGGTTTCTCTCGGATCTCTCGGATAATCAACCAAGCTTGAAAAGTCTTCTATTTATACTTGAACCATAGCCGACTTATTCCTCCTAATGTCTTAAGGATTATGTAAATACTAATCCTTTTCCTTTTTCCTTACGTAACAAGAACGTCGGTCGGTTTGTAAAGCGAATTACGTGATTGGGCTTTTTTAATCCCATATCCTCACAATCTCCACCTTGGGCTTTGGTCAGATAAGGCCCATCACCACCTCACGTCTTCTTCTTTCCCTGATGGCAATCGAAGCTTTTCATTCTGATTACGTCTCAGATACAAACCGTGACATGCAATTGGAACTCCCTGCGATTCTTGCAATTCACGACTGTGCCCTTTGGAGATCACTCCACCTCTTCGTCTATCTCCGGTGTGATTCCGATCACAAACTCTCAACCAGTGGTGGGTTTCGTCGCCGTTAGAAACTGCCTCCACCACCAAAGCTCATGGATCTCTTCTCCGTGAATGTCGTTTCCTTGTTTGCTTTGAGAATGAACCACTTCAAGTTTCTGGCCAGAATCCATTGTTCTTATTGTGAATCATCTATCACCATTAGAATATGAAACAACTCCTAAGAACTTTCAGCTACAGACAGGACGAATGACCGTTTGCGCCTCCGGTGAAGCTTTTACTCAACGGTGAAGACGATGCAATTTCTCTGCATCTGTGATGAAGCTTACAAACTCCACCCCTGTCTTTGGTAATCCTGAGTTTGCTTTCCTGTCAAATAAACACGGCTGTGTCCTTACCCCTTTGATTTTTCCTCCTTTTTCAGATAGTGAAACCTTCCAGCAGTACTTTGTCGACCCTTTTCTCAGCTCCTCCAGCAACCCTTTTTGCCGCATTGTACTGCATCTCCAACGACCCTGTTTCCGCATTCTCCAGCTTCTCCAGCGAATTGTTCCCCTCCTCCGCTGAATATAAGTCACACGTCTCCCTCAGCTTGTCCGGAGATTTCCATCGATGAGCCTGCTTTTCCAGCGGTTCATCACCATCGCAACTCAACTCCGACAATTACTTTGCCATTGAACTCAGATCAAGTTACTCCACCTTGAACTCTGATTCTTCCTTTGATTACACCACCATTAACCGCACTTCTGTTTTCTTCTTGAGCTCAAAACTCAGAGAGATTCATGACTCTCTCTCAAGTTTCCATCTTCTCTCGAGCTACACCGATGATCCTGTGATATCAATGCTCAAGATCCTCCAGCTTCCGACTCATCTCCCTTGATAAGTTGCAACAGAGCTAGCTTGTCTTTCTCTCTACAGCTTGTCTGGCGAAAGCCTTCGCCACCTCCACTGTCCAAAACGTTTCTTTGTGCAATCTCCTCCAGTGACCATCTTGGTCGTACCATCACCACATACCTCCGTCGGTATCCATTGACGACTCTGCTTAATTTTTTTTTCTTTATTTTACCATTCTCCACAGCTCCCACAGCTCCACCTGAATGTGGAATCATCTCTGCAGCTTTGTACGCGACGAACAATAGACCCGTGCCCATTCTCAGCCTCAATGATCACATGTAGCCTCTGAACTATGTATCATCTTCTGCCTCTGTTCCAATAACTCCAGGTAACCCTCTTGAACCTGGAACATTATCTCACGTATTTACTCCTTGAGGACTCACTTGATTTTTTTTTCTTTTTTTTTTTTTCAAGCTCCACCTTGAACCAGAAACAACAGTGCACGACTTCTGATGCTTCACGGATACCTTACACCTTGACTGCGAGAGCTCAGCCTCGCCCTTCATCTCTAGGTAATTCCCTTTACCTCTATATGTTTTTGCACTTCTCATCATTAAACTTTACCCAGTAATGAAATCTTGTAGTGCTTCCAGAAAACCTAAGCCCCTTTCCTTTAACTAGAATCATCTTTGCCTCATGCCTGAAGCTAAACTACTGTAACCCAATCAATCACACAGCCTCCTCCATGACCTTCATGAATCTGTTATGTTGATTTAATTCATTTTCCCTCTGCATCTTGATATTTTTTTTTTATAAACCAAATGCATTTACTTCTCTGAATCATACATGTTTCACATCTTGAAACTGTCCTGATTCAACATGCCTTCTTGTTTAACTCCCACAGCTTTGGACTCCTCTTTTGTACCGCTGTTAACATAAACAGAACACGCCATCAAGCTACCACCATGCTAGATAGACTTTCGATACAAACCATGATCCATGCTTCTTGTTAAACAAAACTTTACTAACAGTATTAAACCTTGCTGCTAGATTTCCTTTCTCTTAGCTTCACTTGAGCTCCCTTTTTGTGTGTTTCAAAAAATAATCTTGCTTTATGGTTAAACAACCACAGTCTGAATCCATCTTGTACCGCCATCCATGATGGAACACGCCTCCTAACCAGTCTTGTTGGGAAGACTTTCGACACAACTCTCCATTCAGCTCTTCTTGTTTAACCAAACTCTTATGTATCAGATCTGTCTTGAACTTCTCAGTATACCGCTGTTATCACTTAACAGAACCCGCCATCAAGCTTTCACCTTTGCTAGATAGACTTTCGACACACCCCTAGTCCAAACATCTCTTCGTACAGAACTTCACACAACCTCTCTACTCTTCTTTAGCTCTTGAAACTCTGATCCTTATCCCTGAAACTTAACCCTCTTTGAAAACTTTATTAGACCTGATCGTATATGAACTTCTCCTAAGTTCCCTGCCTTTTTTTTTTGCCTCAAGCAGACTCCTTGTTTCACCTCCATACTCTTCTGCTATATGCTTTCCCTTGAATCAAAAATCTTATCCTTGCTTTGAACGACTCTTTTTACTCATGTATCCTTTTATAAGGCGTCCCTTAGAACAAGATACGCAAGTCCTTGTAGCTGTTCATTTAATCCTTAAACACTAGACTGTATTCAACAACCAGAACAAGCCAAAATACAACCTGATTTCACAGCAAAAAATCTTGACTTTTCTATTGTTAAAAAATAGTCTACTCCTGTGTATTCTCCCAAAATCTTGATTCCCTATCCTTAGCAGCCTCGAGTATCCAGACACTTTGAACATCACAATTACCTTGTGATTGCAGCGGAAATCAGTCTCCAAGTCTTCAGTAACCTCGTACGTCCTTAAACGTAAACGTCATGTTTCCCTTTGATCTTTTAACTTTTACCATTCTTGTGTTGACTCCACCTTCTGGAAGAAACGATATGTCCCTTTATCTTTCTTCTATGCAATTCAGACTGTGATCTCACTAACCCCGCAATCAAAACCTGGATTGCTCTGATACCACTTGTTAGGAATTGTCGATCATTTGATTGCTTAAATAAATAACGACACAAGATTTTTAACCCAGTTCCCTTGCGGTACCTCTGGGGTGGGAACCGTCTCCCACAACATCCACTATCAAAGGGTTTTACACAAATGCTCTAAGCGCTCTCCTCGTATAAACATGACACCATACAAAGTACAACAAAGAATAAGAAGGATCAAAGAAACTCTATCTCTTAGAGACATGACTCGAACATTATCTCTTAGTTTCTTCTACTCTTGATCTCTCTCTCTCTAACTCTCTTTATTTTTGTGTTTAGGGTTTCTCTCGGATCTCTCGGATAATCAACCAAGCTTGAAAAGTCTTCTATTTATACTTGAACCATAGCCGACTTATTCCTCCTAATGTCTTAAGGATTATGTAAATACTAATCCTTTTCCTTTTTCCTTACGTAACAAGAACGTCGGTCGGTTTGTAAAGCGAACTACGTGATTGGGCTTTTTTTAATCAAAATAGTATTGACCCAAAGCCCATATCCTCACAGTAGTGCCTAGAGGAGATTCGATTAAAGATTCGCTGGTTTTCTTGAGCGATCTTTCTTTTGCTTTCTGTAACATCTTTTTTCTTCTTCTTTTCTTTTCTTTTCTTTTAATTGGTGTTGGTCATGGAGAGATCTGATTCTAGAGATTCCTACAAGTTACCTCGAGCTTCATCAGGTCTGTTCCTTTTCTTTCTCTCCTAACGTGTTTGTGTTTCTGATTCAGTTGGTAAGTTTTGTCTTGTTATGATCCAAGATTTGATTTACTTGGAATATTTTCTTTTGCTTAATGGTTAATACTGTGTCATCATGTGTAATGAAACCAGATCTTATATTGTCTTGTGCAGATACTAATAAAAGTACACTCTTTGACTCATCTCAATATGAGTTCTTTGGTCAAAGTCTTGAAGAAGTTGAATTGGGAGGTCTTGATGACGCTGTTCTCGGACATGCCAATGATGATGATGGGTATCTTTTGTTTGATAAAAGAGAGGTAACTAAATGTGCTTTCCAGTTTTGGACAGAGTTCTTAGATAATATAGATGATAGAATGATGTCAAAAACCCTCTTATTATGTCCTTTTCAGGGTGTATGTTTAGGATCATTATCTGACATGGACGATCTTGCCACAACTTTTGCTAAGGTTAGCATTTTTTTGAAAAAATATTTATTGTTATGACAAGAAAACGAAAGAGAGCAAGCTTCTGTAATAAATATATCATCATTTACTTTTTTCTGAGCATTTTGTTCTTTGCTTTACTTATTTTGTTGTATTGGTTTGATCTTTTGCAGATGAACAGAGATGTCACCGGCCCCAAACACCCTGCCCCTGGAGTCATTGGTGACAGAGGATCAGGTTCCTTTTCAAGAGAAAGTGAGTTTTATATCTAACTCTGTTTATTTCATTACCAGCTTTGTCTTAAGATTTTCTGTTTTGAAATATTCCCATTACCAGCTTTGTCTAACACTACTTTTCAATTCCAGGTTCTTGTGCTACAGATTGGACACAGGATAATGAGCTCACAAGTTGGTTGGACCAGCACATGCTTGAAGAGCAAGCTCAGGAAGCTAGCTGGTCTTCACAGCGACACTCATCAGCTAACTCAAATCTTTGTACAGGACATCCTCATATCCTGAGCAGCAAACGCAGCTGCAGCACTATTTGATTATTCTGTAAATATTTGGTTCTTCTAAATTTTATTTGTAATTTATCTAATTATTTTAATATGATTTATATGTAATTTTTAAAATAAATATGACATACCAAATCAATAAATCAAAAATTAAGTATATATATTATCAATTAAATTTGTAGATTAGTTTATTCTGCAATTAAAAATTTTAAACTATGTAGAGTATTTTATATGTAAAGTATTTTATTTAACTCTAGTTATTTGGAATACTTATTATTTTATCATTTATTATTTTCTCGTTAATTTGTTATCATATAAATACATAATATACAAATATTATAACTAAAAAAAAACCTAACGTGCATTGTTGAGAAACCAAGAAAATATGGTTTTTGGTTTTTGCTTGAAAATAGGTAGTTAATAACAAAAACTGGTTTCTCTATATTTTAAGGAATCCATTTTATCAAAATCTTGATTGGTAGAAAAATAGATTTTGAAAAAAACAAAAACCAAAAACTGTTTGAAAAACTACAAACAATCAACCTCCCAAACCACAGCTGAAAAACTATTTGAATCTTCTATAGTTATTGTTATCTTGGTGCCATATTTGAAGATATTACTGTATTAGAAGTGTATCATATTTTAATAGTATAGGTTTTTTTTGTCTAACTTAATATTATTAAGCCACATGGACTTAGAAAAAGAGTACAGAACAAAGCCTTATACCCCACACATTATCAATTACAAGAAATCAGAACACATTAAGAACAACACGTGTAAGGCAAGCAATGAATCTTATGCTACGTGGCCATTAGTTGATAGATGTGCTGTCTTTTCTCCATTGCAGATAAACTTCAAATCGCCGACGAGAATTCCGATATCAAACCACCGCAAGACTCGAAGACTCTTGAATCATATACTCCATAGATGCCTTCCACCCCTACCGTGACTCCTTGATCAGAAAGTTTCTGATTGGCCGGATTTATAACAGGGAGAACTTAAATCAAGGTAGAGAATGATCCTTTATAGGACTGTTTCTAAGAAACACCAACTCTCTCGAATCAACTCCAACAATGACTTAATGAATCTAAAGAACCCAATCCACTTTCAGTAAAGATGCTTTACCATATCGCCATAGATAGCAGGGCAAAGACTGATTCTTGTGGAAATAGATTAAGGTTGAGCGGTGAAAACATGATCTCCTGCTCAAAAAGTTCATCGGGATTGAAATAAAATTAGTGAAAGACACTCTGTTTAAAACATAACATAGCCGATCAAACGATCGGAATATAACTTATTACTCAATCCAAAAACAAAGCATTGAGAAGAGAGTGAAACCAACAGCTTTCAATTTTCGGATTGAAAACCTACCAAAATCCCCAAAGGAAGAGAAGTTCCGCTAGCCAGAAACAGAGATCGAACTAGAGATAAAAAACTATATATACATACAAACCAAAACGAAAGAGTTGGTAACCAAAACCAAAGTCTAAGTACTTGAGTCTTTGTAGAGAGAAGATGGAGAAAATAATAGGAGAGAGAAGTTTAGTCTAGTTACAATTAATAGTATAGGTTATCCGGCTTTTAAAAAACTCTTTTATAGATCTAAAATTCACTGAGTCAAAAGAAAAAGATAATACGTTGCGAATATATATATTTATTGAATACTATAAAATAAAAATGTGGAATAAAGAAAAAGAAATGATGCGTTCGAGCAAGGTCATGTATCAATGTTAAAACATAAAACACTCCTCTTCTAATCTTCTTCTCCTCGAGGGAGAGAGATGTTTCCTCCGACTTTCCTATGGAAACTCTCTTCCTTCTTTTCTTCAATCTCCCCGGAAAATCAGGAAGCCTATAGATTTGAGCTGACTTTTTACTTTCCTTAAACTTTTAATTTTTTTAGCTGTCATCTTGTTTGACAAGCATCCCCAACTCTACAGCTAGTAGTAGTGCCTAGAGGAGATTCGATTAAAGATTCGCTGGTTTTCTTGAGCGATCTTTCTTTTGCTTTTTTCTTCTTTTCTTTTCTTTTAATTGGTGTTGGTCATGGAGAGATCTGATTCTAGAGATTCCTACAAGTTAGGTCGAGCTTCATCAGGTCTGTTCCTTTTCTTTCTCTCCTAACGTGTTTGTGTTTCTGATTCAGTTGCTAAGTTCTGTCTTGTTAAGATCCAAGATTTGATTTACCTGGAATATTTTCTTTTGCTTAATGGTTAATACTGTGTCATCATGTGTAATGAAACCAGATCTTATATTGTCTTGTGCAGATACTAATAAAAGTACACTCTTTGACTCATCTCAATATGAGTTCTTTGGTCAAAGTCTTGAAGAAGTTGATTTGGGAGGTCTTGATGACGCTGTTCTCGGACATGCCAATGATGATGATGGGTATCTTTTGTTTGATAAAAGAGAGGTAACTAAATGTGCTTTCCAGTTTTGGACAGAGTTCTTAGATAATATATATGATAGAATGATGTCAAAAAATCTCTTATTATGTCTTTTTCAGGGTGTATGTTTAGGATCATTATCTGACATGGACGATCTTGCCACAACTTTTGCTAAGGTTAGCATCTTTTTTAAAAAATGTTGTAATGACAAGAAAGCAAAAGTTAGTTCCTCTTATCAGAAACAATAGAGAGCAAGCTTCTGTAATAAATATATCATCATTTACTTTTTCCTGAGCTTCTTGTTCTTTGCTTTACTTATTTTCTTGTATTGGTTTGATCTTTTGCAGCTGAACAGAGATGTCACGGGCCCCAAACACCCTGGAGTCATTGGCGACAGAGGATCAGGTTCCTTTTCAAGGGAAAGTGAGTTTCATATCTAACTCTGTTTAGTCTGTTTATTACATTACCAGCTTTGTCTTAAGATTTTCTGTTTTTGAAATATTCCCATTACCAGCTTTGTCTAACACTACTTTTCAATTCCAGGTTCTTGTGCTACAGATTGGACACAGGATAATGAGCTCACAAGTTGGTTGGACCAGCACATGATTGAAGAGCAAGCTCAGGAAGCTAGCTGGTCTTCAAAGCGACACTCATCAGCTAACTCAAACTCTTTGTACAGGACATCCTCATATCCTGAGCAGAAAATGCAGCTGCACCACTACAATAGTGAACCCATTATTGTACCTGAATCATCATCCTTTACCTCTTTTCCTGCGCCTGGCAATAGATCTCAACTGTCTTCACCGAGCCATATTCATCGTGCTCCTTCTCTTCCGGGTGGTAGTCAGTTAAACTTCTCTGCTCCAAACGGCTCTCCCTTGTCAAACTCTATGTTCCATCATTCAGGATTGTCACACGGACCGCCACATTATGGTAGTAACTTGGCTAGATATGCCTCATGTGGTCCTACTCTTGGCAACATGGTGCAGCCTCCTCACTGGGTTACCGACCCTGGCCTTCTGCACGGTGATCATTCCGGGTTGTTACACAGTCTCGTGCAACAGCAGCTGCCTCCTAGGAATGGTTTTACTTCACAGCAGTTGATTTCACATCAACAGAGACAATCTCTAGCTCAACTTGCCGTTTTATAGTCTCAGCTGTATAGTTCCTGTCCTTCGCCGTCACACAAAGTTCCTTTTGGGGTTGGCGAAGTAAGAGAATATAAACATAAGTCTAGAAGTCGGAAGAACAAAGGCGGAGGAGGTCTCTCCCAACAGGCATCGGATTTGTCTAGCCAGAAAAGTGAAACCGTGTTGCAGTTTAGATCCAAGTACATGACTTCAGAAGAAATAGAGAGTATTCTCAAGATGCAACATTCCAATTCCCACAGTAATGACCCTTACGTCAATGATTATTACCACCAAGCTCGGCTTGTGAAGAAAAATTCAGCTGGTTCTAGAGAAAAGCCTCAGTTCTATCCTTGTCATCTAAAAGACCACCACTCTCGGTCCCGTAGTAGTAGTAGTAGCTCAGATCAGCAACCAAAAGCTCACGTGGATGCTCTTGGAAAGATTACTCTTCCTTATGTTAGTAGGCCACGAGCTCTACTAGAGGTTGACTCTCCTCCTAGTTCTGGTAGTGATGGGAGGTTTAATCATAAGGGATCTGAAAAGCATCTGGAACAGGAACCTCTTGTTGCAGCTAGGGTAACCATTGAAGATGCTTTTGGTGTTCTTATCGATATAGTTGATGTTGATAGGACTCTTCAGTTCAACAGACCACAAGATGGTGGTTCTCAGCTAAGGAGAAAGCGGCAGATCCTCCTAGAAGGATTGGCAACTTCACTTCAACTTGTTGATCCCTTCAGCAAAACCGGCGGATTGACAACCAAGGATGATATAGTCTTTCTACGCATAGCGACTCTTCCCAAGGGTCGGAAACTGGTCACACAGTATCTACAGCTTCTTGTTCCGGGTACTGAGATCGCTCGGGTTGTCTGTATGGCTGTATTTCGCCACCTCAGGTTTTTATTCGGTGGCCTACCGTCGGATACCGCTGCAGCAGAGACGATAGCGAATCTTGCTAAAGCGGTTTCGGTTTGTGTTCAAGCAATGGATCTCCGAGCACTCAGTGCTTGCCTTGCAGCTGTTGTTTGTTCTTCAGAACAGCCACCTCTCCGTCCATTAGGAAGTCCTTCTGGGGATGGAGCGTCAGTTGTCTTGGTGTCTCTTCTTGAGAGAGCTGCTGAAGTTGCACGTGTCAAGAACTCGAATGATGGACTGTGGAGAGCCTCGTTTGATGAATTCTTCTCACTTCTTACCAAATATTGCAGGAGTAAGTATGAGACGATTCATGGTCAGAACCAGGACAATGCAGCTCATGTGCTGGAGGTAGCTATAAAGAGGGAAATGCCTGCTGAGCTTCTGCGTGCGAGCCTACGCCATACAAGTGATGACCAGCGTAACTTTTTACTAAACTTTGGTCATAAAGCATCACCGGTTAGCGACTCAACAACATCTCGTGCAAGGGATGGTCAGATTAACTCTGAGTCTGTGAGGGTTTAAGTTTAACCATATAGGAAATGGACTGTGAGAACATTCAAGAGTCCGGGCATGGAAAAATCGTGTGGCTGGTGTAGTGACAAGGTTCGGATGATAAATGCTTTTTTTTAGATTGTGTGTTTTAGATTTCTTTATACCTGCTTATGGTTGTGTATGGAAGCTGGGGAATGAAATATTGAAAGCGGGAGCTGTTAAAACTTTCAAAATAGTGAAAATCCGGGAGAGATGTGTTTTTTGGTGCTCTGTGATGGAAACTCCTATTCGTAAGACTCATTATGGTTTAAGGAGTTTGGAAAAGAGACTAGTGTTTGTGGCTATTTACACGCTGATGGTTGATGATGAATGGTCATGCTTTGATGATGATGATGATTTGGATGGTTTGAATTGTGCGGGAGCTAAGAGGCTTTTTGTTGTCTTAGCATCTTGTGGGTATATGTTCATCTGTAATAGTAAGGAACACAGTCTTTTTTTCTTATGTTGTTTCTGTTGGATCATGTCTCTGAATTCGTTGTATGAATCTTAATAGATGTTAGTCGGATTGAGTGACTTGAGTGTATCTGAAGCTAAGACCATATTTTAGAAGTTGGAAAATTTGAAATAAATACGCTTACATAAAATAGAAACTCCCTTTTTCTTGAGCACAAAAATAAAATATGTTCTTTTAGTTTTGTTTACATTTTCTTTTCAATAAAACAGTTTTAGGGATACTGGTCTACCACTTTCCCATTTTTAAGCTAAAAGGAAGAGAGAGTAGAGGGAGAAAATTCTCTCAAAAACCACTCCTTAGTGGGCTTCAGTCTGTTACCCGCTGGGTATTTAGTTGTGGTCGTCTGGATTATCGCGACAAACGGTCAGAAACACTTTTTAGTTCGATTTTGTCAACGTTTTTTGGGTATTTCGAGGTATATTCTGCCTGATTTATTCAAATCTCATCTGTTTCTCTTCTTGTTCTTCAAACATTGAAGATAAGAAAAGAAAGTTGGTGAGCATTTACTGAAGATTTCGAAGGTTTAAAGGCATTAAATCATGTCGTTAGCCATGGACAAAGCTCTTATGGCATTAACTCTCGATGAAGAAGACGTACCGTTCGAGATGCCAGACCTCCCTGAGTTTAGCTCTGCAGAAGAAAACAAGCTGAGCTTAATGGGGAGGCTCTTGAACCCAAACAGGCAAAAGATGCCCAATCTTATCATGAAGATGCCTAGGAAATGGCAGAAGGAAGGAAGAGTGAGAGGCATAGCTTTGTCTCAAGAACGTTTCCAGTTCATCTTCAAATATGAACACGACTTGCTGAATATTCTGGAGCGAGGAGTTCAAACCTTTGAAGAATAGGTCATTGTGCTAGAGAAATGGGTTGAAAACCCACCGGAAGACTATCTTCAATATCTCCCTATGTGGGTTCAGATCCGAGACATACCAGTCAACTTTTACACCTCTGAAGCGTTGACAGCGCTAGGAGATCTGGTAGGGAAGACTGTGTTGGTTGCCTTTGACCCATTGAAGCCTATAACTCAAGACTTCGTTAGGGTTTTGGTGAAGTTTAACGTGGCAAACCCTCTGCGCTCGACGAAGGTGGTGACGTCGAAAGGCAAATCCTCAGTGGTGCGCTATAACTATGAAAAGATTCAAAAGCGCTGTTTTGAATGCCAGAGACTGAACCACAAGAAGGATTTCTGTCCTCTTGTAGTCCGACAAAGACAGGAAGCGACGAGGGTGAGGAAGAAAAAAATCTATGCAGAGATGGAGAAGAAGAAACCAGTGTTAGCAGAGGACGATGTCCTATTTGGTGTGCTTGAGGAGGACCAAGTTAACATGGATGCTTCTACTGGGAAATGGAAGATAGCTAAGGAGGTTCTGGAAGAAATGAGGAGGTACCTTTTGGCTGATACAGGGGAAAACAGAGAGATCAAGATTGACAAGGTTAAAGCTTCGGTTAAGCTGGCCGAAAAAGATTATATGACTCAGCGGCTAGCTTTGAGATTGAAGGCTCCCCCCCCCCCATGTTCACCACAGAGCTCAACAAAGACAAAGGAATTGTCTTTGATTACGTGGAAAACAAGAAAGCTGACTCGGTGACAAGCGTACGAAGCAATCCTCAAAAGCTTATTGCAGCTTCTTTCCAAGCTCATGCGTCACTCTCTAGGCGCTCAGCTCCCCCTCTATTAACTCTTTGGAGAGGGGAGGATGGCTCTGAGACAGAGGGCTCATTATGCTCTAACTATTCGACGGTGTTCAAGGCAAGTAAAGCTTCGAACTTTGCTCCTTGTTCTTCCGGAATTGTGAAAAGCAGAGCGGCGGTTAGAAGAAGGCCACTGAGATCTGTGAGACAAAAGATGTTGAAGGAAGCGGTGGTTCCAGACAAATGTATGCTTGAAGATAGAAGAGAAGGCAAGCAGGAGATGAGTAGCAGTAAAAAGAGAAAGTGCTCAGAGAAGGAGGAGGTGGTCAAAACAACCAACAAGGCAGTGTGCCTAAAGGTGAACCCAAATGAGGGATTGCCCAAAGCCCAATGAGCTTCTTGAGCTGGAATTTTCAAGGCTTGGGGTGGCCTCAAGACTTGACGATTCAACGTCTGCGGGAGTTGCATCAATACCAATTCCCGGAGATTCTTTTTTTAATGGAAACCAAAAAATGTCGGAATATTGTAGTAGACTTGCAAGTATGGTTGGATTATGAGCGAGAACACACTGTCAATCCAATTGGATACAGTGGTGGACTAGCAATTTTGTGGAAGAAAAACGTCAACCTTTGTATTAAAAGTGCGGATAAGAATGTAGTGGATTGTTTCGTTAAGTTTGGTGACTCTTCTTTTTTCCTTACATGTGTCTACGGCGAACCTGCCGCTGATGGCAAAAGTCTGGTGTGGGATAAGATCACAAAGTTGGGTTTAGGGAGATCTGAGGCTTGGAGTTTAGTAGGGGACTTCAACGAAATTCTTAGTAATGACGAGAAGTCCGGTGGACCAAGAAGACCTGAAGCTTCTTTTAAATTCTTTGCGGGGATGCTTTCTGCTTGTGATATGGAGGAACTTACCAGTAAGGGGAACATATTTACTTGGGCCGGTCAGCGCTGGAAGAAATATGTTCAATGCTGCTTGGATCGTTGTTTTGGCAACAAAGCGTGGCACACAAGATTCCCTAATTCAAACCAAACCTTTCTGGACAAAAGGGGCTCCGATCATCGACCTGTACTGGTTAATCTGAGAGAGAGTCCAGCCATTAAGAGAGGCCAGTTTAGGTTTGATAGGAGGCTCCTTCACCACCCTGACGCTGTGAAAGAGGTTGAGACAGCCTGGAGGAAAAACACAGAGAGAAGCTCGGTGGGATTCAAAACTCGAAAATGCAGAAAAGTGATGAGCGAATGAAAGTGAAAGAGAAGGTTTAATGCGAAAGATAAGATCAACTTACTGCAAGAAAGATTAGAATGGTTCCAGTCTAAACCCTACTCATGCTGGTTTGTCATCCAAAACATCAAGAAGGAACTCATGCTTGCTTATAAAGAAGAAGAGATGTTTTGGCGCCAAAAAAGTAGAGAAAAATGGTTAAGACTGGGAGACAGAAACTCAAAGTTCTTCCATCATTCGGTTAAAGCAAACAGATCGAGATCCTTCATAGTCAAACTGAAAGATAAATATGGGAGAGATCAATGGTCCGATGCAGCTAAAGCGGAGGTTGCAATTCAGTATTTCTCTGAGCTTTTCAAGTCATCAAATCCCCCATCTTATGAGCCAGTGTTTCAGAGCATGCTGCCTAAGGTCTCGGAGGAGATGAATCAGAAACTCACTTGCAAAGTGTCTCAGGAAGAAGTGTGAGAGGCTATCTTCTCCATCAATCCGGAGAGTGCTCCTGGTCCTGATGGCATGACGGGCTTGTTCTTTCAAAAGTTCTGAAGTGTGATAAGTGAATCGGTCACGCAGGAAATTCAGGCAGTTTTTGACAACGGTTCCTTACCGGTCGACTGGAACTTTTACTTATATCTGCCTGATTCCCAAAATTCCGAACCCGGAAAACATGACAGACCTTCGTCCCATTAGTCTTTGTTCAGTCTTGTATAAGGCAGTATCAAAGATTTTGGTGAAGAGACTGCAACCGTTTTTGGGTCACTTAGTCTCTGATAATCAGTCGGCTTTTGTTAGTGAGAGACTGATTCAAGATAACATAGTGATAGCCCATGAAGCAGTGCATGCTCTCAAGACTCACACGATGGTCTCTTTGGAGTATATGGCTATCAAGACCGATATGTCAAAGGCTTATGACAGGGTGGAGTGGAAGTACTTAGAGGCTCTACTAAAGGCGATGGGATTTGATGATCAATGGATTAAATGGGTGATGATGTGTGTGACTTTGGTTTCTTTCGCGGTGCTGATTAACGATCAACCCTTTGGACTTATATCTCCGTCTAGAGGCCTCCGGCAGGGAGACCCTCTCTCTCCCTTCCTCTTTGTGCTCTGCACGGAAGGCTTATCGCACTTGATGAATGTTGCAGAGAGGAATGATGTTATCTCTGGACTGAGCTTCCTAGACATTGGTCCCTCTATTAGCCATCTATTGTTTGCGGACGACAGTTTATTCCTCTGCAAAGCATCAACCTATCAGTGTAGAAATCTCAAAAAGATTCTAAATGTGTACGGAGAGGCAACTGGTCAATGTATTAACTATCAAAAGTCCTCTGTTTCTTTTGGTAGTTTAATACCGATGGAGAAAAGTGCTGAGTTGAAAGAGATTCTTGGCATACAAGCTGAAGGAGGGACTAGCAAATACCTTGGATTTCCTGAAGTCTTCTCCGGCTCAAAGGTAGACCTTCTCTCGTATATCGTACTCATGGAAGACTGAGCACTTGGTACCTGAAGAAGCTTTCTCAAGCCGGCAAAGAAGTTCTCCTCAAATCTACTGCCTCAGTTCTTCCGGTCTTCCCCATGTCTTGCTTTAGAATGCCAAAAACAATCATAAAGAGTTTGGAGAGCATCATGTCTAACTATTGGTGGAGCTCAGAGGCTCACGTCAACAAGATTCATTGGTTGTCATAGGACAGGTTGTGCCTTCCTAAAGCGCTGGGGGGGGGGGTGTAGGGTTCAAGGATCTCGAAGTCTTTAATCAAGCGTTACTAGCCAAACAAGCTTGGAAACTGGTTAATCATCAAGACAGTCTTATGGCGAGGTTCCTCAAGAGTAGGTACTTTATCACCAAACACTTTCTGGAAGCTTCTGTTGGCTCACGTCCTTCCTTTGCGTGGCGAATCATCGTTTATGGGAGAGAGCTCTTGCAAAAAAGGCTGAGAATAAGCATTGGAAACGGGTGCAATACCAGGGTTTGGCTGGACAAGTGGGTGGAGGACCCGGAGGTGGGAATGAGAGCTCCATGGATAAAGAACATTAGTTTTGACGTCTCCTTAATGGTTGAGGATTTGATAGATGCTGAGTCACGAAGATGGAATCTTGTTGTTCTGCAGGATCTTTTCGTTCCAAGGGATGTACTCTTAATCTTGGCGAAACAACTAGTAATCTCACATGACGACTCCTTCATATGGGCGCATAACAAATCGGGCAATATGACAGTTAAATCTGCCTACTGGCTTGCAAGAGAGCAAAAGATCAAGGAGGTTTTCCCAGAAGTACTGATGCTCCCGTCCCTTAACCCAATTAAGGAGAGAGTCTGAAAAGTTCACACGGTTTCGAAGATTAGAACCTTTCTTTGGAAGGCTCTGAGTGAGGCATTACCGGTTTCGAACCTGATCAACAGAAGAGGAATGAAGGTTGATAATAGGTGTCAGACGTGTGGCTTGGAAGGAGAATCAATCTTGCATGTTCTGTTTCAATGTGATCCGGCAAGACAGGATTGGGCTCTATCGGGAAATCCTAGACATGTGATCAGCTTTGAGGAAGGGAGTTTGGCGAGTAACTTAAATTATCTCCTTAACTTGAAGACAAAGGATCAGGGGGAGGGCAAGTCTCTGAGATCATGGCCATGGATGATATGGAACATTTGGAAATCTAGGAACGAGCTGATTTTCAAAGGTATGAGATGGACACCTGAAGAAATTGTTGACAAAGCTTGTAAAGAAGCTGATGAATGGTTTCTTGCTCAAGAGGTGGAGGAAGAAACTCAAAGGGTGAGTGAACAGGAGGTGAGAGTAGTTAAAAGAAAATGGAAACCGCCTCCAAAAGATTGGGTGATATGCAATGTAGGGTTTGAATGGGTGAAACAATCGAAGATGTTGGGAGTTGCTTGGGTCCTAAGAAATGACAGAGGGGTGGTGCTTATGCATAACCGTCGGGCCTTTTCAAACTTCATTAGCTTGGGTGAGGCTAGGTTGGTCTCGATTCTCTGTGCGATTGAAGGCATGACTAGCTTTCACTTCAACCGAGTGATATTTGCAGGAGATTTCAAAGATCTCTTTTTGGCTATGCAAAAACCGACCCTATGGCCTGCTTTGCGTTATCAGGTAGCAGAACTTCAGATGCATCTGAAAGGGATAAAGGAGTTCCAGTTGTTAAGCGTAGTGAAGGAGGAGAATAGAGGAGCGACGATCATTGCGCAAGCGTTACGAGAGAAGGAAAAGTGCAGTCTTATGTGGCCAATGGTCACCTTTTTTGGCTTTTCAAATTTTTTGTCAATGAAAGTCGGTTCCTCTAACGGATCCTACCTCATTTGGGAGTTGTTTGTTCTGTTTATTTGGGATTGATCGTTAGATCGTTTGTTCTCGTTCAGGGAGGTTGTTGCTATATGGGAAGTGACCCAATAGCAGTGTGTGTATTATGTACTCTGTACTCTGGTTCATTAAGTTTAATTTGAAGAAGTTAAAAAAAAATGGGATACTGGTCTCCTACATGCCTAAGTACCACTGGGATATTAAGGGTTGGTGTATATCATTGTTTTGGTGTATGTAGATGACATTGTCATTGATAGGAAACTAGAACAACTTAAAACAAGTCTCACTGAAAGCGAAGTCGTTAAGTAAAGAAATCTTGGTTTTATAAAATTTTTTCTTAAATTGGAGATTGCCAGAGCTAATAAAGGAGTTTCTATTTGTCAGTGAAAATATATTCTGGAGTTATTGGAAGAAACCGGAATGATGGCCTATAAACCATTCTTTATTCCGATGGATCCGAATGTTAAACTTTTTTATTATTAAAATAAACCAATTTTGGATGATTCTCTTGTGTTTAGAAGATTGGTTGGACGGTGCTACACCTTTGGTACGTATACATAAAGAAGGAACGAAGGCTTTGGAGGATAAAGAAGAGAAGATATTTGAGAAGGAACAAAAGACTCGGACTCATGCGGAGGATTTGCAGTTATGTTGACTTTGTAATATAAATAACGAGGGGAGAGAGAGCGGGAAATTTATCGATTGTTTGAGATAAACTGGGTGATAATTTGTATTGTGAGTGGGTGGTTCTTGAGGAGAGAATCATTGATACTTTGTATTGTGGAGTGTTATTGAGTAATCAGAAGTTTATTCATAATAAATTGGTGAGGTTTAAGCCATCGGATCGAACGGTGAATGGGAATGGGATTGACGGAGCAAGGGATCAGAGAACTGAACGCCGTGGTGGCAGAATAGGTGATTCATCTTAACCAGCTGGCGAATGCGGTTAAATCTCTGGTGGTATGGCGATCGGATGCGGAAAACAGACGATGTAAACAAATGGATCGATGTCGTCCATGAATCGATCGATGACAACACCTTATAGTAATCCGTTGAAACAAACCGACCGATGACAACACCTTATCGCAATCCATTGAAACAACCAGTTTAGGTAAACGACTCTAACTCGGAACCAGGCCATATTAACTCTGCGTTAGGTCATCAAGAAATAATGCGTTGATGCCTACTAGAGAAAGTTTGATTCGAAAAGTTGATATGCCTTTGTTTGAGGGAAAATATCCTCATGGTTGGATAGCGTACTAGGAACATCAGAAACTGGAATTGATATCGTTGAGCTTAAAAGGTGATGTGTTGTGCTGGTTATAATGGTAAAGATATAAGATTGCCATTTCAGAGTTGGACACAGTTGAAGAAACAGATTGTGTCGAGGTTTGGGAATTCACAGATGAGAACCCCGAAGCAATGTTTGGCTTATATTAGTCAGACAAGATTTGTAGTGGATTATGTATAAGTCAAGTGGAGCAATAACAGTCCAGTGCTCAATTGGTATGGTTGGGAAGTGTCAGATGTTCTGCTCCATGACTTGTTAACGCTCAAACAATGTATGATATATCAGCTGATTATTATCCTTGCAATCTGTTGTTTCCGTATTCGGTGTGAGGTGTTGTACTTTATAAATGATGTAAAGGGTGGAGATTTTCGTATTAATAGTCAAGATTAACAAAGCTCGTCAATTACAAGAACAAGAGATGCTCGTCTATACAGATAGTCTAAACAAGTATCTCTCTAATTTGGTGTGCGGTCGTCAAAGACGAGCTGCTCGGAGTAAGCAGGTCGTCAAAGACTTCTGGTATGGTTTGATTGACGATCTCCAAGTGTGGATGCTCGTCTTTAGTAGTGGGGTCTCCTTTTCTGTATTTTTTTGTACCTTTCTGAATGAATTCCAATGACTCTGACATTCTCTATTTATAGCAAAGTACGTTTTGTCTTCTAGCGAATTATTATTTTGTTGCTTGACGGGCCGGACCTGATTTTGGGCTTAGCTCTTAATGGGCCTTTGCTAAGCCCATCTCCAACAATACCCCCCCCCCTTTAGTTCGCCAAGTGTCGAGCTTTGGTGAATTGTTCTGGAGTCTTCTGTCTGAAAATCAGGTCTGGTTCGCATAGTGTCCTGGAAATAGCAGCATGTCTCTTCCCCTATATAAATGGAAGTGAGGATCTTTAAAAAAAGTTGTCTCACTTGTGGAAGTAAGGTAATCTTTTGTCTCTCTCTCTCCTTCTTATCTCTTCCCTTTATTATTTTATTATTATTTTTTTGTGTTGTGCTCCCTTCTTTTTCCCTTCTCTACCGACAATCTCTTTCTCTTTTGTATATTTTTTTTTAACTTCTTGGTTTTGTGGAGCTCGTCCATGGAGTCTGTCGGTGGTGAGGAATGCGGTGGAGCTCGTCCTGTCTTGAGTTCTTCTGTGAACGTCCTCGATTTGCTAGCTGCGGTTCCAGATTCATCTTCTGCTCCGGATTTATCAGGCGTCCCGAGCTCGTCGTTGGCTCCGGAGCTGTACCCTTACGCGCAGGCTGTAGGAGAAGATGGAGCGGAGCTCGTTCAGGGACAGCAACGACCGGTCCTGTCTTCTCTGGAACTGTCGTCGGCGGTGGGGTTTCATGGAGATGGAGTGGTGTCGGGTCGTAGCCTGGGTTTGTCGCAGGGGGAACATGGAAGGGAGCTCGTCGGTGGCGTCGACGGTGCTCGTCAAGGGGATGAAAGTTTGGGAATGAATTTGAATCTGAACTTTTCATTAGCGCAAGTAGAAGAATGGCTTGCTGATGACTCTAATCTTTTGGAGCATGGAAAAGAGATGGAGCTCGTTGTTGACGCGCGGGAACAAGAGATGGAGCGCGTCGTTGACGTGCGTCATTTTGAGCGGGAAGAGGAGAGTGAACTCGTTGTTGACGCACATGAACAAGAGATTGAGCGCGTCGTTGACGAGCGTCGTTTTGAGCGGGAAGAGGAGAGGGAGCTCGTCACTGGAGAGCGACGAACTGAACTGTCTCTTCCAGAACTGCATGCGAAGGTCGTCGAAGATTTGTCCGTCCCGTTGCTTGGTGATGGTGGGGATGGGCAGCTCGTCCTTGATTCTGGTTTTGACGAGCAGAAGCAGTTGAGTTCGTCGGGAGTAAATGAGTCGGGATTGTTGATTGAAAAAGGGGTGGAGCTCGTCTTTGGACCTGAGACTGCTATTACTGATGAACGGAGGGATGAGAGCGAGACGGGTTTTGATGCTGCGCCTGGGACTCTTCTTTTGAAGGAGCAGGGCGTCACTGAGCGTCCTTTGAACTCGTGCTTGGAGACTGCAGGCTCGGTAATGGCGTTTTTGTTATCCACAGTTGTGGGTACGAGTTTAGTTTGCGAGAAAACGATACAGTCGTCTGGTGAGCCGAGTATGAGATCGTCTTGCCGCTGCAACTAAGAATTTTGTCGAGAGTCAAGGCGCTGCGAAGAGTCCTTCATCTTCTGATTCGTCGTCTTCCTCTGAGTCATCGGCTGGTAAGACAAGTTCGAGTTCGTCGTCTGGAGAGACGGGATCGCGAGCGAACGAGGTTGCTGAGAATGTGATCGAGGATTTTGAAAAGGATGATGAGCCTTTGACTGAAGAAGCTCGTTATGTTGAGAGTTTGGCACCTCGTCTTGATGATGGCGGTGAGGGTGAGGCTGTTGTCGTTCCTGAGGTTGTAGAGCGAGTCGGTATTGATTTGGAACTTGTTAATGTTGATGTTGAGAGGGAAAGTGCTGATGAGCAGGAAGTTGTTGTTGATAATGATGATTGCGAGGATGGTGATAGTTACGACGGGTATGATGATCTTCTTGTTAGTGATGATGATGCTTCGGGGGTGAAAGGGGAGAGCTATGATTTCAGTTATCCTCCTAGCGCCGATAACTCTTACTCTGCTGACTTGATTGTTGTTGATGAGAAGCCGAAAATTGACGCCGAAACACGATATTCACCCCTCAAAAAACTTGCATACGCTGTAGTGGTCGCAGCTCGTAAGCACAGACCCTATTTCCAGTCTCACACCATCAACGTATTGACCAACCAT
>NC_079517.1:24519131-24521929 GCF_000801105.2 Raphanus sativus | reverse complement strand
CCACTTCGATAGATATTACACAGTCCTAGTCAATCAGGAAGAATGGCCAAGTGGTCGCAGCTCGTAAGTTCTTCTCGGTTTTCTTGACCCTCAGCTCCTCAATTTTCGGCTTCTTCATCATAATCAAGTCAGCAGAGTAAGAGTGATCGGCGCTAGGAGGATAACTGAAATCATACCTCTCCCTTTCACCCCTGAAGCATCATCATCACTAACAAGAAGATCATCATACCCGTCGTAACTATCACCATCCTCGCAATCATCATTATCAACAACAACTTCCTGCTCATCAGCACTTTCCCGCTCAACATCAACATCAACAAGTTCCAAATCAATACCGACTCGCTCCACAACCTCGGGAACGACAACAGCCTCACCCTCACCGCCATCATCAAGACGAGGCGCCAAACTCTCAACATAACGAGCTTCTTCAGTCAAAGGCTCATCATCCTTTTCAAAATCCTCGATCACATTCTCAGCAACCTCGTTAGCTCGCGATCCCATCTCTCCAGACGACGAACTCGAACTTGTCTTACCAGCCGATGACTCAGAGGAAGACGATGAATCAGAAGATGAAGGACTCTTTGCAGCGCCTTGACTCTCGACAAAATTCTTAGTTGCAGCGGCAAGACGATCTCTCATACTCGGCTCACTAGACGACTGTATCGTTTTCTCGCAAACTAAACCCGTACCCACAACTGTGGATAACGAAAGCGCCGTTACCGAGCATGCAGTCTCCAAGCACGAGTTCAAAGGACGCTCAGTAGCACCCTGCTCCTTCAAAAGAAGAGTCTCAGGCGCATCATAAAAACCCGTCTCGCTCTCATCCCTTTGTTCATCAGTAACAGCAGTCTCAGGTCCAAAGACGAGCTCCACCTCTTTTTAAATCAACAATCCCGACTCATTTACTCCCGACGAACTCAACGGCTTATGCGCGTCAAAACCAGAATCAATGACGAGCTGCCTGTGAGGGACTAAACTCACCTCCTGATTTTAGGTCATGTTAAGATCAAAATGGGAAGATAACGTGGGCTGAATCCCGTGAAGAACTAGAAGAATGAATATACGTTTTATTGATGATTTTTGTAAAGGATCGTTACAAGAGATGTTTTTGATGATTACAAAGAGAAATATTTGAGAAACTCGTGTCTATGATGATTGAATGAATAAATCCTTTCTTTTTGATCTTCTGCCTCTTTAAATAGCCTCAGGCTCCGTTTTGACCGGCGCTAACAGGTTCCCGAGATCCCCTCCGTGATTTGAGGGATTTGTAACAGCTCCCCTTTGACCGGGTCATGCGCCTATTTAATTGTCCACGAGCTACCTCTTTGACCGGGCCCTGCGCCTGTTTACTTGTCAACGAGCTGCCTCTTTTCCTTGACCTCTCTGATGAACATCTCTAGCTCACAGCCTCCGGATCTGACTTAGCTGTTTTTGAAGATTGAATTCATGATGGGCCTTTCGCGGCCCGTTATCATTTCTTATTGTCTATCACTAGCTAGGGGGTCATATTTGGGCCCAACAGTTGCCCCCAGCTTTCGAGATAAGATTCTTTATCTCGGAAGCTAGACCTAATCACCGAGCATCAATCTTTTCGTTGAGATCTCGAGCAACAGTTATCTTTATTGAAGATTTCTTTTGCTTAATTTGATGGCTACGATTGCGTATGAAAATGCGCAAGTATCCGACTTCTCGGCCATCAAGCTTCCCATTCCTCAATTCTCAGAGAGTTCAGGTACTTTCGAGATTAACATTTTTAATATATCCTTTTCCGGAGAGTATGGTTCTAACTTAGGTTTGGTGGGCCCTGATTCAGCTCCAGTCGAGATGTCCCAGATGGGAGATGACAAGGAGGCAGATGAGGAGATCCAGCCAAAGAAAGTGATCCAGTCGAGGGAGACAAGGATGTCGGGAGGAGCTCCCGTGATAATGATGTCTAAGAGCTGCAGCTCTTTTTGAACTGTAATGTTGCTTTTCATGACTTTTGCCCAATGGGCTTTGTTTACGTTTCAGACTTATAGCCTGAGGAGGCTTTTAAACCTTAGGGTCTTCTGAACCCTCGTTAGCCTGGGGAGGCTTTTAAACCCTTTTATTCAAATTTGGTTTTGTTTTTTCGTATTAAGTCATTTGACTTGGTTTGATCGTTTCTTGGATGAGATTGACTTTTGTCAAGTGGAAGTTTCAGTTAGGACATGTATCATGATTATTATATACAATGTCCAATGACTTATCAGGTCTCGAAGATTTCGAGTGTATTAGATTATGAGGATCCTTAGAAGGAATTCCTAAAACATTGAGATTAGCTCCGGGTTTTTAGGAACATGAGCTACTCTGAAGACTTTAGGAGGGGGTTCATGGGAACCTGAATTCGTTTGTGGGATTTTAAGACCTATCGGAACTTGCTTAGGATTTTAAGACCTTTCGAAATTTGATAAGGGTTTTAAGACCTTTGTATTTTGTTGAGGATTTCGAGATTCTAGGTTTAGGTCCGAGGTGACCTGACCTTGTTCGAAGGATTTTAAGACCTTGATGATTTCTAAGGGTTTTAAGACCTTAGGTTGAGGTCAATGGAGACCTGACTTTGTTTGAAGGATTTTAAGACCTTTAGTGGTTTCTAAGGATTTTTAAGACTTTAGGTTGGTTTATCAAATTTGATTTCGCCTGAAGGATTTTAAGACCTTCGAGGTTACTAAGGATTTTAAGACCTTAGGTCCAGGTTCGTGGAGACCTGAGTTTGTTGGAAGGATTTTAAGACCTTCGAGATTCTGAGGATTTTAAGACCTTAGGTTCAGGTTGACGGA
>NC_079517.1:24508300-24519031 GCF_000801105.2 Raphanus sativus | reverse complement strand
GATCTGAATTTATTCGAATGGTTTTAAGACCTTAGGTTCAGGTTCACGGAGACCTGAATTTATTCAAAGGGTTTTAAGACCTTAGGTTCAGGTTCACAGAGACCTGAATTTGTTTGAAGGGTTTTAAGACCTTAGGTTCAGGTTCATTGAGACCTGAATTTGTTTGAAGGGTTTTAAGACCTTTGGTTCAGGTTCATTGAGACCTGAATTAGTTCGAAGGATTTTAAGACCTTAGGTTCAGGTTCGTAGAGACCTGAATTTGTTCGAAGGATTTTAAGACCTTGGGTTCAGGTTCGTAGAGACCTGAATTTGTTAAAAAGTCAAGGTATCGAAGATAATTGCTTTATTGATAATAGGATACATGGTATCACAATAATCATACAATCGATGTTTGGGCTATATGTTCTCAAACATATGCCCCCTTTCGCCATGGTGTAAATAGTGTTAAAATGAGATTGGGGTTGCACTCATAACACAATTGCCTACGTACCTAGTCAAGGGGTCAAGCCTAACGTAATTCGAGGAATTTAAGTACCTAATGATAGTATTTCTTCAGATTTGTGGCATTCCACGATCTGATTTCAGGTACTCCGGTTCGCACCTTCAGGAGCTTATAGACGCCAGGTCGTACCACGTGGATAATCCGGTAAGGACATTCCCAATTGGTTCCTAACTTCCCAGCATCTGGTTCCTTGGTTCCTTCGAAAACCTTCTTAAGTACCAGGTCACCTACAACAAATTGTCGAGGCCTGACTTTGGAATTATAATGCCGAGCCATTGCCTGCTGATAGTTTTGAATCCGAAGCAAAGCTCGGTCTCGTCGTTCCTCGATTAAATCGAGGCTGTCCGATAAGAGCTGGTCATTAGCATCGGGATCAGATGTACAGAGCTCTCGACGGAGGCTCCCAGTGGAGGTTTCCGCCGGAACGACAGCTTCCGTTCCGTAGGCTAAAGAGAAAGGGGTTTCCTGTGTAGCCTTTCTGGGGGTGATTCGACATGCCTAAAGTACTTCATGTATCTTTTCAGACCAGGTTTTCTTGTTGGTTCCAAGGCGTTTCTTTACCGTTACCTTGAGGTCGTCGAGGTGTTGGGAGGGTAAGGCGGATGTTCCACTTGTCGCAGAATGTTTTGAAGTCGCGAGAAAGGAATTGTCCTTCGTTGTCGGTTACGATCTCATACGGGACGCCGTGGCGGCAGGCAATGTCTTTCCACACAAATCCTTCGACTTCGAATCTAGTTATCTGTTGGAAAGCTTCAGCCTCTATCCACTTCGTGAAGTAGTCTGTCAAAACCAAGAGGAAGCGTAGCTTCCGCCTTCCCCTTCCTGGCGTTATGAGTGTTCCTACGATGTCCATGGACCACTTCATGAACGGGACGGAGCGGATATTGAGGATAGTTTTTCCGCATGCTGATGTATAATCGGTGCATGCCTTTGGCATTTATCACATGAAGAGGAGTAAACCTCGCAGTCAGCGATAATGGTGGATCAGAAATAGCCCTGTCTTTTGATTCGGATAGCTAGAGCTCTGCCCCCAGGGTGGTTTCCACAGGAGCCGTCGTGCATTTCTTTCATAAGATTGATAGCATCGAGGCCATGGACGCATTTTAGGTAAGGTCCGGAAATGCTTCGTTTATGGAGGGCTGACTCGATTATGCAGTATCTTGCGATTAATGCTTTGAGTTTTCGGGCCTCCCACTTATTGGAGGGGATCTTACCCTACAAGATGTACTGCATGATCGGTATTCTCCAATCCTCTCTCCCAATGATTTTGTCAAGAAGAGATGAGGGCGGGTCTTGTTCAGGTCCCTGAGTGTCGTGACCTGATGTCTTATTGCCCCCAGAGATATTGGTCGGATTAGGCTCGAAGGAGTCTGGATTCTGAGGAATATCTCCAGTTCTGGTGTTGTTCTCCGGAGTCTGGGTCGTTTCTTTGGATGCGCTTTCAAAAGCAGAACGACTCCTGGTCCTGGCTGCGTGGACAGGTGAATCCGAGGTCTGGATCTTGCCCCCGGAGGTATGCTTTTTAAAGCTATGAATTCTGGTTTTTGGGAACCAGTACGTTGTAAGAACTTGGGTTGCTACCGTTTGGGGGTAGCTACCTTCCGTTTGCTCTTTCGGCTTGCTATCGATCTCAGCTTTGGTAGCTATGTCGATACTTGGCTTTTCGATTCCCTCTACGGGTATGATCCGTTTTACGAGGGGGTCTGATGTTGACGCTAGAACAGCCAGCGCGTCTGCTGTGGAGTTCTCTCCTCGTGGGATCCTCGTTAGTTCTAATCTGTTGAACTGCTTAGTGAGGTTCCGAACAACTTCTAGGTATGCCCCCATTTTTTCGTCCCTTGTTTCATACTCGCCGTGGAACTGGCTAGCTACTAGCTGTGAATCACTATAAGCATTCAGCTCTCGAATTCCGAGGCTTAGGGCGAGTTTTAATCCTGCAATTAATGCTTCGTATTCAGCCTCGTTATTAGAAGCGCTGAATCCGAGTCTGTAGGATTGTTGGATGGTTTCTCCAGCTGAGGAGGTCAGCCTTAGACCGATGCCGGAACCTTGTCTTGGCGAGGCTCGTTAATGTACAGACTCCACTTCGGAGCTTCCGTTTCCAAGTCTAGTTGTTCGGAAGCTAGCTCGATTATGAAATCGGCAAGGACCTGAGCTTTTGTTGCTGCTCGAGGTCTATACTCGATATCGTATTCACTGAGCTCTATTGCCCATTTAGCTAATCGTCATGATTGGCTAGGGCTGTGCAAAATTGTTCGAAATGGTTGTGAAGTCATTACGACAATTGAGTGCGATTGGAAGTAAGGTCGCAATTTTCTGGCAGCTGTTACGACAGCTAGAGCTAGTTTTCCATAGTAGGGTATCTAGTTTCGGCGTCTATCAGACTCTTGCTGGTATAATAGACAGGTCTTTGCTCGTTTTCCTCTTCTCGTACCAGCACACCACTAACTGCAGCGGTTGATACGGCGAGGTAAAGATATAGCGGTTCTCCCATACTGGTTTAGCCAGGATCGGAGGTTCGGAGAAGTAAGCTTTCAATTGTTTGAAGGCTTCCTCGCACTTTTCGTCCCATAAGAGTTTCTTACTATTTTTTAGAAGTTTGTAGAATGGGAGGCACTTATCGGTGGACCTGGATATGAATCGATTTAATGCTGCGATTCGTCCAGTCAATCTCTGTACCTCTCTGGTTGTCTTAGGTGACGGTATTTCCAGAAAGGTAGCTATCTGTTTTGGGTTGGCTTCGATGCCTCTTTCGGTTACGAGATAGCCGAGAAACTCGCTTGAAGGTACCCCGAAGGTGCACTTAGCAGGGTTGAGCTTCATATCGTATTTGTTGAGGATATCGAAGCATTCCCTTAGGTGGGAAATGTGGTTTTCTCCAATTGAGGATTTGACTAGCATATCATCAATATAGACCTCCATGGTTTTCCCGAGCTGGTCAGCGAACATTTTATTCACTAGCCTTTGATAGGTACCTCCTGCATTTTTTAAACCGAATGGCATGACCTTATAGCAATAGGTCCCTCGTTCAGTTATGAATGCGGTTTTCTCTTGATCGTCGGGATCCATCATGATTTGATTGTACCCTGAAAAGGCATCCATGAAGGACATGAGCTGGTGGCCAGCAGTGGCCTCGACCAAATGATCGATGTGAGGTAACGGGAAGCTGTCTTTGGGACAAGCTTTATTTAGGTCGGTGAAATCTACGCAGATTCTCCATTTCCCGTTTTTCTTCTTTACAACTACCGGATTAGCTAACCAGTCTGGGTAATGTACCTCACGAATGGACTCAGCTTTCGTAAGTCGGTCAACCTCGTCGTTAACAGCTTGAGCCTTTTCTAGGCCTAGCTTGCAACGCTTTTGTTTGATCGGTTTGAAAGTGGGGTCTACATTAAGGTTGTGAGTAGTGACGTCGGCGTTTATACCCTTCATGTCACTGGTGGTCCATGCAAAGGTTCTGACGTTGCTTTTTAGAAAGTCGATGAGCTCCTTCTTAGTCTCGAGAGGTAGCTCGGATCCGATACTCACTTGCTTTTCAGGATTTGAGTCGTCGATACTAACTTGCTCGGTGAGGTTCTTAGGGGGACCTCGAATATTATGTTGTATCTCACGACCCTCCTGAATCTGTAATTGCTATTGGGGTGATTCTTTGAGAATTTCGAATCCTCCCAGGTAACAGATCCTGGAGATTTTTTGGTTACCGTGCACGGTAGATATCCCTTCGGGTGTCGGGAATTTCACACATTGGTGATAAGTTGAAGCTACTGCTTTCATCTTATGGATCCAAGGTCTTCCTAGGATCGCGTGAAACGGGGAAGGTCTGTCGATGACTACGAAATTCATCATTTTCATGATTCCGCCAGCTATAATTGGGAGCTTAATAGTTCCCAATGAGGTAGCTGTTTCTCCGGAAAAGCCTATGAGACTAGCCTTCTGGTCGACGATTTCGTACTCGTCTATTTCCATCCCCTTCAGGGCGCTGTAGAAAATGAGGTCGACGGAGCTCCCGGTGTCTACCATGAGCTTGGGTACTTCGTACCCTGCGATGTTCAGGGTGACGATCAGGACATCGTCGTGAGGTCTATCAAGGTTTGAAGTCTCACTCTCCCAAAAGGAAATCTTAGTGTTAGACTCGGGGTTAGAAGGCTTAGTTTGAGTGTTAGACACAGCCTTCCGTACATGAGTTTTAATAGAATTAACAGAGTCGAGACACATGTCGGATCCTCCGAGGATGTAGTCTACCCTCGAACCGGGGCTCGACTGAGGTAACGGTTTGCTCAGGAGGGCCTCGATTTGTAGGCTTTTTCCTTGGGGGAGCTTCCCAAGGATCATGTCGACCCTTTTCTTAGGAGCTGGGGGTGGTGAATCGGTCTCTTTTTCAGGAGACCTTTCTCGTTTTGGTGAGGTATCTCTGGGACCTCTTTTCTGGTAGGGCTGTGGTTTTTTGAGGTCCACGCCCTTTATTTCTCCGGCTGTGAATTTAGCTGCCAGTTGTCGTTGGAAATCCCAACATTCCTCAGTTGGGTGCCCTTTCCGATCGTGATAAGAGCAGTGTTTGTTCTCATCATATCCTTTTGACCAGGGGGTTTTGTTTGCTGCGGCGACAGGTTGTTCTTCCTTATCTTCCTCGATTGCATAGGAATGTTCTCCCTGGGTCTGATTGTTTCGAGAGTTCCCCTTTTTATGAGGTCCTTTTGCTTCTGAGGCTTCACCTTTCGGGTGATTCTGGGGTTTCTTGTGGAGTTTATCCAGTGCAGCTGTTTCCTCTTCCAAGGTGACGTATCTAGACGCTTTATGAAGAGCATCGTCGATAGTTGGGGGAGGATTGAGCGTTAGCTCTGACCAAAGTTCCGATTTATACCAGAGACCTCTTCTGAGAGCCTCGATGACGACCTGGTCGTTGGGGTTTGAGAGCTTAGTTCTCACTGCTCTGAATTTTTCGATGTAGGCTCGTAGTGAGTCTCCCACTCCCTGTATGATTTTCCAGAGGTCAGCCTCGGATGCTTGCTTCAGGATATGAGTCGAGTATTGCTTCATGAAAGCGTTGTTTAACTGGTCGAAGCTATCTATCGAATTTGGTTCGAGACCAGAGAACCATTCGAGGGCTGTTCCGACTAGATTTTCGGCGAATGTTCTGCAGTAACCTGCTTCGCATTCTTCTTTCGTAAAGTGAGCTTTCACGATAGCTAACCGGAAGGCTCTCAGGTAAGCCTTTGGGTCTGAGGTCCCGTCGTATTCGGGAATCCTAATTTTTCGGGTGTCTCTTATGTAAGAGTTGGCAATTCTGTCAGTGAATGGAGTTCCACAGGTCTCTTTGATCAAGCTCTCGATTCCGGGAGCGGAGCTCGTTGTCTTGTGGACTTGAGCTCCCAATTTTTGGAGAGCTGCGTGAGTTCGTTCCATATATCTGCGAATAGCCTCAGGTCCCTCTAGAGGAAGGACAGTCGGGTCATCATTAGGTACCTGACGAACATGTACCTGGCGAACAGGTCCCTGATGGAATCGTGTTCGATCATTTTTCCAAGTGCTCGATGGGCTGATTTGCTCACTGGCTATTGGGTTATTTTGACGAGTTAGGTTAGTGGGGCGAGCTGTAGGATCAGCATCCGTCCTTTGATGTTTGCCCGGATTCGTGTTTAGGTTTCTGGCCCGAAACACCGGAGCTGACGTTCTGCCCCCGGACGGGTCGGATACTCCTTCTCCTGACCTAAGAATAGGTGGTGGAGGAGGTAAGCGAGCGCTCTGACCAGTAACCTGATCGGGAATAGAGCTAGTCGATGCTATGTTGCTTCCCATAGCACTGGTGAGGGGTGGACTGAACACGGGAGCTGTCCTAGCATGAGGCGCTTGGAAAGCTGCTCCTTGTTCTCCCGATCCAGTGTTATCAAGGGAAAAGTCGAGACGTCCTCGAGGGAACGAGGGGTCAGTTATTCGATCTCGGAAGGTCACTCCCAAGCCCTGACGTTGCGGTGGTTGGGTTGTTGCGGTTAGAGATCTAGTGACCTCTTCGAATCGTTGCTGCCGAGCGGCTAGCTGTTGCATTGTACGCTCACCTTCTTGAGCTTTTTCTACCAGCTGCATCATCATGCGACGGATCTCAGAGAGCTGAGCCTCCGTCTGGTTCGGAGCAGGTTGGTGCTGAGGGGTACGAGGTCTGGGAGCCCTGGATCGATCCCACTGGAGGTTCTCGTGTTGGCTGCTCCAGCACTGTTCATCGAGATACTGTTCATCGAGATACTGTTCATCGAGATACTGTTCATCGAGATACTGTTCATCGAGATACTGCTCATCGAGATACTGTTCACCGAGATACTGTTCATCGAGATACTGTTCTTCCAGTACTGTTCATCCGAGTACTGTTCATCCGGATACTGTTCATCGTGACACTATTCAGTGGTTAGATGGATTTGTTGTCTGATCGACTGGATTCATCCTTAAGTTAGGGTAAGGGATTCGATTGTTTCTTCCCCACAGACGGCGCCAATTGTGAGGGACTAAACTCACCTCCTGATTTTAGGTCAGGTTAAGATCAAAATGGGAAGATAACGTGGGCTGAATCCCGTGAAGAACTAGAAGAATGAATATACGTTTTATTGATGATTTTTGTAAAGGATCGTTACAAGAGATGTTTTTGATGATTACAAAGAGAAATATTTGAGAAACTCGTGTCTATGATGATTGAATGAATAAATCCTTTCTTTTTGATCTTCTGCCTCTTTAAATAGCCTCAGGCTCCGTTTTGACCGGCGCTAACAGGTTCCCGAGATCCCCTCCGTGATTTGAGGGATTTGTAACAGCTCCCCTTTGACCGGGTCATGCGCCTATTTAATTGTCCACGAGCTACCTCTTTGACCGGGCCCTGCGCCTGTTTACTTGTCAACGAGCTGCCTCTTTTCCTTGACCTCTCTAATGAACATCTCCAGCTCACAGCCTCCGGATTTGACTTAGCTGTTTTTGAAGATTGAATTCATGATGGGCCTTTCGCGGCCCGTTATCATTTCCTATTGTCTATCACTAGCTAGGGGGTCATATTTGGGCCCAACACTGCCCATCCCCACCATCACCAAGCAACGGAACGGACAAATCTTCGACGACCTTCGCCTGCAGTTCTGGAAGAGACAGTTCAGTTCGTCGCTCTCCAGGGACGAGCTCCCTCTCCTCTTCCCGCTCAAAACGAGGCACGTCAACGACGCGCTCCATCTTTTGTTCCCGCACGTCAACAACGAGCTCACTCTCCTCTTCCCGCTCAAAACGACGCACGTCAACGACGCGCTCCATCTCTTGTTCCTGCGCGTCAACAACGAGCTCCATCTCTTTTCCATGCTCCAAATGATGATAGTCATCAATAAGCCATTCTTCTACTTGCGCCAATGAAAAGTTCAGATTCAAATCCATTCCCAAACTTTCATCCCCTTGACGAGCACCGTCGACGCCACCGACGAGCTCCCTTCCATGTTCCACCAGCGACAAACCCAGGCTACGACCCGACACCACTCCATCTCCATGAAACTCCACCGACGACGACAGTTCCAGAGAAGACAGGACCGGCCGTTTCTGTCCCTGAACGAGCTCCGCTCCATCTTCTCCTACAGCCTGCGCGTAAGGTTACAGCTCGGAGCCAACGACGAGCTCAGGACAACTGATAAAACTGGAGCAGAAGATGAATCCGGAACCGCAGCTAGCAAATCGAGGACGTTCGCAGAAGAACTCAAGACAGGACGAGCACCACCGCATTCCTCACCACCGACATACTCCATGAACGAGCTCCACAAAACCAAGAAGTTAAAAAAAAATATACAAAAGAGAAAGGAATTGTCAGCAGAGAAGGGAAGAAGAAGTGAGTACCACACACAAAAAAAAATAATAATAATAAAGGGAAGAGATAAGAAGGAGAGAGGGAAACAAAAGATTATCTTGTTTCTATAAGTGAGACAACTTTTTTTAAAGACCCCCACTTCCATTTATATAGAGGAAGAGACATGCTGCTATTTCCCGGACACTATGCGAACTAGACCTGATTTTCAGACAGAAGACTCCAGAACAATTCATCAAAGCTCGACAATTGGCGAACTAAGGGGAGGACTATTGTTGGAGATGGGCTTAGCATAGGCCCATGAAGAGCTAAGCCCAAAATCAGGTCCGGCCCGTCAAGCAAAAAAATAATAATTCGCTAGAAGACAAAACGTACTTTGCTATAAATAGAGAATGTCAGTCATTGGAATTCATTCAGAAAGGTACAGAAAAGTAAAGAAAAGGAGACCCCACTACTAAAGACGAGCAACCACACTTGGAGATTGTCAATCAAACCACACCAGAAGTCTTTGACGACCTGCTTACTCCGAGCAGCTCGTCTTTGACGACCGCACACCAAATTAGAGAGATACTTGTTTAGACTATCTGTATAGACGAGCATCTCTTGTTCTTGCAATTGACGAGCTTTGTTTATTCTTGACTATTAATACGAAAATCTCCATCTTTTACATGATTTACAAATTACAACACCTCACACCGAATATGGAAACAACACAATCATTTGTGTGTTCAGCGACTGTCATGGTCAGTTAAGGCTTATGAGAAAGAATTTGAAAAACTGATTAATCAGAGTACAAGAATAAAGTGAAGCCAACGTAATCATTAAGTTCTACACCGGACTTAAACAACAAATAAAGGAAACTTAAGGAACCACATAGTTGTAGTGGTGCAAACCGAAACAAGTACATTTTTCCAAATGATTAGTGAATGCACTTTACAGTGTAGTGGAGATTACAATGATGTACCGTATATATCAATTCACCAACCTTACTCTTATGTTAAGCAAGATTAGTGGGAAAGTTATCAAGCATGTGAATGCAGGGAAACAATCAGCAAATTCATTTGCGAGACCAAGACATCATTTAAATCTGCCTGAGTAGAATGATTTGAATTGTCTGAAATTATGCTTCAAATGTAAGGAGAAACTAGATCTTGATCCGTGCGACGCACGGGTATTAATTTTCTGTTTCAATTTTTATTTATTTATACTAAATGATGTATTTGTAATACTTGATCGTTTTACATTGACTACGTTAGGGATGTGTATTTGGATACCCACTGATTCAGTTAAAATCTATTTAGGTTTGAGATTTCCGAGTTTAAAGATTTCAGCAATATTCAAATATTTATAAATTTTGGTTTCGGTTTGATTCGGGTATTTGCGGGTTCAGTTCGGATACGGATAACCCATTTGAATTATTTTAAAATTTTCAAAATTTATATATACTTTAAATTTCTCAAAACATATAAATTTGAGTAATGTAAGCCAAAATACCAAAATTAAAAATTAAAAAACAGGTTGAACTTCAATATTTGGATGGAAAATAAATATATATTTTAAATATTTTTGGTGTTTGATTATTGTTTATCTAATTTATATGTTTACTTTTGACTATTTTTTATATTTTCAAATAGTTTAGACAACTTTAAGTTGATAAAAAAAAACTTTAAAATATCATTAATTGTTGAAGAATAAAAAACAAAATACATTAATCTAACTAAAAAGACAAACATTAAAATAGGAAAGAAAAAAAACACACTAATATAACTGAAAAAGACAAGTATTAAAATAGGAAAGAAAAAGAAACACATTAATATAACTGAAAAATACAAGTATTAAAATAGGAAACTAAATTTAATTTTCAGTGGCATGCAATTGTAAATAACACTAAAAACTAAGGGGTAGTCTATATGTGTACTTCTGTTTTAATAAGATAGATGGTTTTGTGGTCATGAATGCAGTAAACCAGAACCACATATTTTATGTTGGTCAATGAATTTGAGATGGATGTGCTAGATGAAATGTGAATGTTTACATGAACAAGAATTTCCGGCGCCCCACCCAATATATGGAATTATCATTAGTCCTTTTGAGGGCCGGATTTACCTACAACTCATATATACCGATGACAAATTGGGAAGACAAAGGTGATAGTGTTGATTGACTAGTGGCACATCTCGTAACTTTCTTATACTGTCTTTACATGTAATGTTGGGATCATGACAAACTGTCAGTGGGTTGGGGGTTTGCAAAGACATCAAATTAGAGTTATAGGGACTAAAGTTTATAAGGGATTGCATTTCTTTGAGATTTGGTAAATGGACATGGTTCTTGGAGTTCAATGATTAAGAACACTAGAGAAATGTGAGGTGGATTAGTCAAAGCAGTATATGAGTTTGAGTTTTAATTATAAAAG